>NC_045734.1:6511351-6511576 GCF_008692095.1 Etheostoma spectabile | reverse complement strand
GCAGCAGGCTAGAAAAAAAAATATTTTCTAAACTTTGTAAAATATTAAGATTTTTTAAAGTCCTTTTTTAAGGAAACTGACATCAATATTTTAACACCTTAAAAGACCTACGGGTACCCTGACAAGTTTAGCTTCGATTCTCTGTTGGTGTTAACAGTAAATACAAACTTAGAAAACAGTCATTTGCCTAACCCTTACCCGAACAATGCAGGGACTCTGACCTTT
>NC_045734.1:6502742-6511341 GCF_008692095.1 Etheostoma spectabile | reverse complement strand
GTTGCGGTAGCACCAATCTCTTGTTCTTTTGCAAAACATTTGCCTCATTTCTCCATTTTTGACTAAACTTAAACTTTGTCTGCCTTTAGTAAATGTAGCAGTTTTCTGAAAAGGTCTCAGCATCTAGAAAATGCAGCAAAACATTCATAATTACATGACACACTCCAAGAAGAACTGTGGCAGGACATACTGTACCGTTTTGTACGTTGTAACTGGAAGATTTGCTGCCACAGATGGAATAAGCCTTTGTTCTGGTCCTTCTGTCCCACAGAGATGCACTGGATGGTCTTTGTGCTCAGCTGCTTGTGGCCGCGACGGTGGAGGAACTGTGCAAGAAAGAACACATATTGTGATATAACTTGATATAACTGTATATCACTGCTCATGCAACAAACAGACTTTCCTTAACAGTGCTGCTACCCACCTGTAGTGTGTTGATGCAAGACCTGATGTCATTGTCAGTCTTCTCACACAGTGAAATCAGAGTGCCTGTGTCTGTCTTCATCCCCTGCTGGAGTGAAATCTGCAAACAAAAACTTAACGTAAACCTGGATTGTTGGTGTGTTCACAAAATATTTCTGGACCCTTATGTGTAATAGTGTGTGTGTGTGTGTGTGTGTGTGTGTGTGTGTGTGTGTGTGTGTGTGTGTGTGTGTGTGTGTGTGTGTGTGTGTGTGTGTGTGTGTGTGTGTGTGTGTGTGTGTAAGTGTTGACCTCTGCCAGTCTCTGTGCGAGGCGAGAAGGCTGAGTCTGAGGGAAAACTAGGAGGAAGGCCTGCTGCCTGAGAGGTCTGAGAGCTGGAACATAACTAAAAGGAAAGGAATCAGATGATGGCTGCAAAGAACACTCAATATCCAAAAGTGAGACATTGTATATATTTAGCAAAGACCATTCAGTTATAACAAAAATCTACTATTTCCACTCTGTTGAACTGTTAGACACCACGGCCTCTCTTACAGGTCGTTACAGATGCAGATGATTGGTCGAAGCAGGATGGACTCCTTCTTCTTTTTCTTCTTCGCAGTTTCTGTACCAGCATCCCCCCCGTGGCCTTCTTTTCTGTTCAGAGTTGCTAACAGGATGTTGATGGCAGCCTGTCATACACCAGCGATAAAGAAAATAAGAAAACACATTAAATAGATCACAGGAGTGCATTAACATGATTATTTTTTCCCTTTGTTTGTTGTCCACAACATACCGCAGGTGCTCCGTCGATCTCATCAATAATGAGGCAGTTCGGCCGCTCATTGACTCCTAAAACTGACTTCATCTGTGTTGCCGTGTTGATGCGTTTTTGGAACACTTCTGCACTGCGATCGTCACTGCAGAAACATCAACACAGTCACGGCAGGGTGCCTACTTTTTTTTACTATTACTGGGTCAGTTTTAAATTAGGTTTGTCTAACCTGGCATTGATTTCCACCACATTGTACCCAGCATGCTTTGCTATGACATGAGCCAGGGTGGTCTTCCCCAAACCTGGAGGACCAGACAACAATGCCACCTAGAGAAAGACCAAAATAAATAATATTTGGTACTATAGAACAACTTTAGGTCTTTAAACTGAGAATGTATTGACAGGTTTATGTTAACCTTATATTTGGGTCGTTTGTACTGGTCCAGCTCAGCCTCCAGTAGCTCCTCAGTCACCTCAATCTTGCTCTTGAAGCGATTTGGATTCTGATTGACTTGATTGGGTTTGAATGAGTTCTGGTTGGGAGCCTGTCTGTCAAACCGGGCCGGGCGGGACTTCCTCTCTCTTCCGAACACAACGGTGTCCCAAAGTTTCAACCACTTGAGCAGACAGCGGTTGGTAAACTAAGATGAAACAGTCACACACAGCTGGCATCAGTATGGGATACATGGGCTTATCAATACTAAAAAGGGGTTTCATTCACTTTATGTAGACGCTGAGTTACACAGAAACGCAAAATGTCACATACATCATCACTGAGTAGCTCTGTGTAGTGTCGGGGAGAGTATCGGTCAACCCAGAGTCGAGAGGTTTGGCCCTCTGGGTCTTCGGGGTTATCATTCTCTTCATCTTCTTTGCTTTCGGGCGGAACATGCACATCGTTCACACTGCTGCAATGTGATGCAAATTCAAAAAGGAAATTCAAAAACCCATGTCCTGCTGCATGTAATCAGATTGTTGATGTGGCGGTGTGAGAGAGACAGGTGGTGAGATACCTGGCCAGCAGATCTGCAAGACGCTGAGATTCTTCTACAGCCTGCTGGTGGCGCTGCACAATTTCAAAGAGACAATTTGCAATCCTCACACGGTACATTTCAAAATATAGGATGTCTGAAAAGCATTGTACAAGTACATCCATAACTAAAGTACAATGTACAAAATGGGTAACTCTTATATTTGATTATAGTGTAGGGCCGGGCGATTTATCAATATTATTTTGATACTGCGATGCGAGACTACATATCATATATCTTAGATTTAGATTATCGTAATATCGTAACATGGCTTAAGTTTTGTCAATTTCATGGTTTTAAAGGCTGTATTACTGTCACTTCTGAACTTAACAGGCTGTTCTAGCTGTTGTATTATTTCTCTTTAACCACTTAGTCATTATCTATATTTATCTGAAATCTAATTGTGAAGATGTTTTGTTAAAGCAGCAATGGTCAAACATTCAATATCATCGCAATATCAAGGTATTTGGTCAGCAATATCATAATATCTGATTTTCTCCGTAACACCTTGCCCTTTTTCATGCTTAAATTATTAGGTTATATCATTTTTTTTCTTCTTCAAATTAATAAATTTATGAATAATTTAAAGTTATGGATGCCATTGTGTAAACACATCAATCATTTTTGCTCGCTTGAGTAAGCATTGTTTTGTATCAGACAACAATATAACAATCATGCTTTATTTGGCTGCAGATACAATAAATACTTTGTTTCAAAATGTTATATTCTCTGTATTTGGCTAATCATGAAATTGTCGGGATTTATGGAAACTGATTATTCTTTTAGCATGTGTGATTACTGACAAATCAACAGTGTGTTCCTGTGCAAGCTATTTGGCAGATTATACACAAACAACAGCGGCCTGGTCACTCACCCTCTCTGCCTGTTGATCTCTCAACACATCTATTGGCACTGACAGCAGCCCCAGTGAACCATGGGAGTTTGGTACCAATCTCAAGTCCACTACCTGGAGACACACCGGTAAACGCAAAGAAATGACTGTACAGAAGTACAATATAAGACATATAGGCACTGGACCCTGAAGGTATGTTTGCTTACAGTAAATCAGGATTTAGTAAAAGATGCTGCCCCAAATGTTTCATCAGCATCATTCAACATGGTTTCACCTTTGACTGTGCGTCTTCTGTTTGTTTGAGGTAGACCCGGCTCCCTGATGAGTCGGTCACAGTGATGTACTCGCCCTCTAAAGGAGGCCGCCTCAGCACATGCCGCGATGCTGACGCCGCCGTGAGAGTTCGCCTGGGCGTCTCTGGGATTGTAGCAAAGCCACTGATATCCAACACGGCTGGGGTAGACCTAATACACACAAACATGTTCAGAAGTTTGTTTATTTTTTTTACAATAATAAATATATTGTTCAATCTATGAAATTTGAGTAACGATAAATGCCACATCACATGTTTCAATATAATGTTATGTCTGTAAATTCCTACTTTTTGTCTAAGCAACAAGTTGAATACCGTTTTCTTTTTTGAAGATGGTATTCAAATTACTATCATAGTAAATAGAAAAACTAAAGATCCTCAGATTTGACATACTGTATTAAGCAACCGTTTGATATTTGAATTTGATACATTCTCTGAATTATTAATCTAAATACCACAATTCTCATCAATTGATTTTCTGTCAATCAAATGATTGACTAAATCATTTCAGTATTAAAACAAGGAGTGCCTGACAAGCACTAGAATGCAAAGGATTGTTTAAAGAGCTCAAAAAATAAAGTACTGGACATAAAAAGACAAAACTTCAATGGAATAGAACAAAAAGAAGATCTAATACTCAGTCTACACAGGTGATGTGTCACCAGCTGCAGTTCTTCCTCAGGCAAGTAAGTGCTTTTGTGTATCTATAAATAGTAGCCTTGTGAAGTATTGCTTGTTACTGACTCTTATTTGTTTGTGAATTGAGTATTTAGAGAAATGGGGATTTTTTTAGTGAAATGCCTTCCTATATATAAAAATGTTCTACATTCCCAAAAAATGCACCAGATATAAAACCAAGTATTTAGTGTAAAAAGATCTAATGCACAAAATGTCTGCTCAATACAGATGTGTCCTTTCCCCTCACCACCTCCCAGGAAATCAACGGTTTCCCCTTTCAGCTCATAGTATGTATAACACCAGCCCATCCATCTCTCCTACCTGAAGGTGTCAGCGGGTGCATACTGCTCTGGAGAGGACGGCGGTGAGATGTCATCCCTCTGTGACGGGGCTTTGCTCTCTTGAGTCTGCAGTGACTTGAAAAGTTGCTTGGCCACTCCTGCATCCTGCTTCTGCCGCTTTGCCTTTGGGGCTGCGAGGGCAAAGCCAAATTTAAGGTACAAACTTACAACATCAAGCAAACACAACAAGGACATGATGGACACTGTACTCTCAGGGTGAACTCACTGATGGGTTGATCCTCCAGCAGATGCTCTATGTCAGAAATGTCGCCTCCTGGACCCTGCTTCTGACGTTTCTCTGGCTTGAAAGATTCCTCTAAGCCAATCAAGAATAAACATATAATCAATGCTGAAGTGATTAGTTGGTATTCAGAAATTTCTCCAGTGTGGGATTAATAAATTCTATTTTATCTTAACACAATCAATAGAAAAATGCATAACATTGTGATCTTTAAGTCATTTACCGAGAAAACATAATGCCAAACATTCACTAGATCCAGCTTTTCCTGTGAGGTTTTTCTTATGTTTTGTGATATTCTGTATCTAAACTGGATTAGGTTTGGCTTTGGTACTGTCAGTAAAAAAATGTATTTATTGATCACACTTTGGGGTCTGGCACTGGTGGCACTGCTCTGCTGCGACTTGGGCTACCTCGCGCTGTTGCCTCACTGTTTTTGTTTCTTTTGTGTGGTTTTATGTGGCTTCTTATGAACGTTTGGTGCTTTTATCGCAACACAATGCTGTTTTTACTGAGAGGTCTGCTTGTGATCCCAGTTGTTCGGCTTGTATGCCACTCCACACCAGTGGGCCAGGACACTATGCCGACCGCGCTCTTGAGCATCCAAATAATCATGTCATTAAATTTTCTGATGACACTGCAATTTCAACTCTGCTGAAAAATAACTGGGACCCGTTTGATTACTTTATGGAAATCCAAGTTTGTGAATTGGCGCGATGATAACCACCTTGTTCTTAACGTTTCCAAGACTGAAGAGATGGTGTTTGACCCTCTGGGAGTTGGTGACCACAGGCCTGTGGTCATCCACAACCAAACCATCACTCAGGGCCACTCAGACAAATATCTCGGTGCTTATATTGACGAGTCACTAACCTGAAGCACACATGTTGACAGTCTCTGTTGCAGACTGCAGCAACGGTTGCATTTCTCATGCCATTTGCAAATTCATCTCCCTGTGCAGTTAAAAACTAAACTGTTACAATTGATTCTTCGTTCTGCCTGGAAGATCGTTTGTGTTAAAGAGCACTTATCCATGCAAAGTATTAATGAACGGGCTTCTTTGCAACAAGCAAATAGAATTGTTAGCGACACGTCTCACGTTCTGTACGCAGAATACGAGCTGCCGCCATCCGGTAGGAGGTTTAGAGTTCCTCGCTCTATAAAGCTCCTAAATAGCCGGGCGCCTGGATAGCTCAGTTGGTAGTGGGCCTGGGTTCAACTCCGACCTGCTGCCCTTTGCTACATGTCATTCCCCCCTCTCTCTCCCCTTTCACTTCTTCATCTGACCTGTCATTAAAGGCCAAAAATGCCCAAAATATAATCTTAAAAAAAAGCTCCTAAATAGCTGCAAATAAAAGGCACGATTGATGACGATTGAGATTTGTAATTGTTGTACTTGTTATCTCTCATTTATTTAATTGAGTAATGTTTAACTAATGCAATGCATGCCACCATGTTGGGATTAATACACCATCAGGAACATAGTACTGTCTGTTGTATGGTATTGTACAGTATCTGTAAATGCTGTCTGTGTTTATTTGTTTTTAGTATCATTGCAGCATGGGTTAAGTGCCCAAGACAAATTTCCCACAATGTGGGACAATAAAGTTAATCTTAAATAAATGTTTCCTTGATTTAAATAAATAAAACAGCCGAGAGATGAATTGCTCTGTTATAAGGAGAATGTACTCTGTACTTTGCAGCTTCAGTCCCACTGTCCGAAACAAGGCCTGCGTGTAGCCAAAAATGGTTAAAACCCACAGAGCTTAAATTTTAATTCTAGCAAAAAAACAAAAGCTTCCCAAGGATATGTCAGGCTGACTTTGGATTCACATAAAATCAAATTATTATGATGATACATTTTATCACCCGGCCCGTGGGCCATGACAAAAAACGTGAATGACACAGAATTCAAATTATATAGAGACTAAGAAGCCAAATATAAGTTATATATTTTAACAAAAAGACTGTAAAATAAAGAACAAATTCAAGTGTGAGGTGTGTTGACAGGTTGAACATATCTATCTGATAAAATTGTGCAGCCATAAAAAACATGGAATATTGGATGTTAATTGTTCTCTTCATGTACCCATTTATGTAGCTTGGTAAGAAACTAAAGCAAACTGGAGTTAAGGGGGTAATCATACTGCATAATTTTACCTGCATGAATAATGATCCACAACTTTATTGCCTACTAAAATGAGTGCCATGTTTTGTCCGCCATAGTGTTGCTTGCCCTATCCCCAGAATAGCTAGGCGTTGTAACCATAGACTGTATATTAACTAATATCAATATTAACAGTCTATGGTTGTATCGTTAGCCTTTTATATACGGTCTATGTCGGTGTAGCCAGACGATACATCAACAGGTCAAACAGAGACAGAGGTACGTGTGTGTGTGTGTGTGTGTGTGTGTGTGTGTGTGTGTGTGTGTGTGTGTGTGTGTGTGTGTGTGTGTGTGTGTGTGTGTGTGTGTGTATTCCTACGTAGGTTTATGAGGAAGTTACGCTCACAGGTCAGTAAGTGGTTCGGTGAATACATTACATTTTAATACAGCAGTTAAAATGTAAGGCTGTTTGGGAACAGGCATTAAAGGTGCTGTTAAAGTTTGTCAGTTGACGTTAGTTCCTCACCCTCCATATCCGCCATAGCTTCCAACTCGTCGGCAAACTGGGCCTCGAAGTCGTCTTGTATCTCAAACAGTTCGTCATATTCGTCCATATTGGCTCGGAAAAGTACACGACACAACCAGAGACACGGTAATGTGTTAAACACACTTTTCACGTTAATATTTACTTCGCTATTTGTCCAGCCGCTATGAAAGAGCCAGAGCCCTTGAAGTTTCCCGGCAATTTTTGTTGTGATGTGTATTACTTCCGGGTAAAGCGAGTCTCCCGTCTTCTGATTGGTTATTCATTTATTTCTCGACTCCCGTCATGCACCGTAGAGCGACAAATTAAAAATCTACGTTTGGCCTGAAGGTGGCGCCAGAGGAAAGACTATGTGTACATCTTACTGTAATACTGTAATTGTGCATGCAAACACTAATACATGAAAATAGATAGTAAGCATGTCTTTGTCCCACTATTCTGATAACACTATTGACACGATAATAATAATTCCCATGTAGGCTACTGGAATGAAGAATGTTCAAACTTTTGGAATAGCCAACAAGCAATGCAAGCAATTCCCAACTTAAATTATTCTAAATGACTTACATTAGTACATATACATACCTTTACTATATTTGCTCTTCTCATACACATTTATACTCCTGTCCATACTGTTTATATCTCCCCTAAAGAGTATTTATACTTACACTACTTCCTATACTTTAACCTTAATTCTGTATTTTTTACACTTTATATTTTGACAACTGCTGCATATGTTTATAAGCTACTTAAATATTGGTGTATTCATATCCCTCGGTGTCTAATATATATATTACCATGATACATCGGCCCGATACTGCTTTTTCCTCCTCTGGTTACGTGCATTTTGTTGTGGTAGTGTGTTTAATGACATTAATTTTAATATAATCTAAAATTGCAACTCTTGACTTTTCAAAAATAAGTTTTTCTTGCACACAAAAAACTTTTTTCATCTGAAGTTTTTACATCTTTTAAATTTTGTTCTGATTGTGTGTGTGTGCGTGTTTAAGAGAAAGAAAGAGAGAAGGAGAGAGAGAGAGAGAGAGAGACAGAGAAAGATTAATGATGATGTGTGTTACACCATCTGCTCCTTACAGTAGACAAACACTGGCCAGCAGTTTATGTGTGACACTGAATTAATTTCACATCAGAGAGCATGAAAGCAAAGTCAACATGACCATCTCTGCCCCTTCCTCTCCGACTTCCTGTCCGCTCATGTCCCTCAGTGAAAAATGTCCATACGTGTTAAGAGTAAAAAATGCATGCTTTGAGGTGCTGACCAGTGTGTGTGTGTGTGTGTGTGTGTGTGTGTGTGTG
>NC_045734.1:6501407-6502732 GCF_008692095.1 Etheostoma spectabile | reverse complement strand
GTGTGTGTGTGTGTGTGTGTGTGTGTGTGTGTGTAAAATGTAAGAAGTCATACTTGCATACCATGCCGTATTCTGAAAAGGTTTTCAGCTATTTTACCTTTTTTAAATCATTGAATTAGTTAGTTGTGATGTTAGTGTTAGTATCATATATATAATACTATTATATTACATATATGATAACACAATCACAAACATTACATATCAAAACTACACACTAAACCTTGCTGACTTTGCTGGTACTAATCACACTACATTCACTTGTGCCTTGTAATTTTCTCTTTAATCGCTCTTGTATAGTTTCTATTTTTACTTCTATTCCTATTTTAGTTATATATAGACCTACCTCTTCTTATTTATGTTTTACTTTCTCTATTTATCTGTACTTATTTCTGTCTTTTTGCTGCTTCAGCAAGTGTATATCCTCTATGGGGATCAACAAAGGCTCATCTACCTTGTTTGAAAATGTAATTGTGATGTTTTATAAGTAGTATGTGTTGTAATCTGTAAGGGATGTAAACATTACAGTACTATTAGGAAGGATATGTTCAAAAGTTTAAAAAATCCTTAAAACTTTATTACAAACTCCTTCCATCTAACAATATTTCCCCAACCTAATTTTTAATCTTCCACATCATTTTTCAGTAGGGCTGTTGTTGTATCTCCAACAAGTCAAGAACCCAGATCAAGCTCAATAAGAAATTGTATAACTCATCCCAAATTACCAGTGAATAGGTATATCTGCAGTTCTATTGTAGGATTGTATTCTAAAACATTATTTGTGTCCATCGTCAATCAATAATTCAAAACTCCAAATGAATTTATTTAAAAACATTAAAGTATTCTAAGAAAGGTCTTCTTTAAAAAAAAAAGACTAGACAAAAAAACAACTTGTGGCCGCACTCATTTAACCCTCCTGTTGTCCTCGGGTCAAATTTGACCCCTTTAAAAAATGTCTATATGTGAAATATGGGTTTCTTTTGAACCAAATTACCACAAAAAAATGGATTGGATTTCTTACAACGTTCTTTGCAAATACAATTGATCACTTTCCTTCCTCTGAAATTAACTATTGGTCAAAATAATTCATGATGTCTGCTTTTTTAACTCAAATATTATATATGATTCTATATAAATGAGGGTTATTGACCATGGATTCCAAAAAGTACTGTAAGGTGTCCCTTTTTGAGTTCTTTCACACACTTTCACACCCCCTACTTAGCACTTACCAGCAGATATGTGTGTGTTTTAACGCTAATGATTATAAATATGCTATCGCCAATGATTGACTGTGTGCGTGTGTGTGTATGTGTGTGTGTGTGTGTGTG
>NC_045734.1:6500536-6501397 GCF_008692095.1 Etheostoma spectabile | reverse complement strand
TGTGTGTGTGTGTGTGTGTGTGTGTGTGTGTACGTGTCAGTGTGGACTGTGGTCCACATGAGTATCTGCTGTACTCCACTGCTCACCTAAATCATACACTCCATTATCCCCTAGCACAGTGTGTGTGTCAGCGATGCGGGTGCCACATTAAGGTGATGTGTTTAATCATCAATTCAACCAGGGGGCTGCCCTCTTCACACACACACCAAACACTCACTTTTAGTAACAGCGAGGTCAGCTTGTAGTTCAGCCGAGAAGGGACTTTTACCAGGGATTGGAGTGTGTGTTTGACTTTGTGTGTGTGGGTGTGTGTGTGTGTGTGTGTTAAAGTCATTTTTGTACATGTGTTGGAAAGGAAGTGAGCATTCTCTGCTGGTCTTTAAGTTTTTAAGGAGTGTAAAGTGGTTTCTTTCTGTAAAGGTTGAATTCAACAGGTGTGTGTGTGTGTGTGTATATGTGTGTTGCTGTAAGGAAAGGCCACTGCAAGTTGGGGTATTTTTAAGTGTGTGTGCATTGTTGTGAACATCAAGGATGGCTAACCATACCAGCAACTTCTACAGTATGTCTGAGTCCTTCAGCTCCTATGACATTGTTGTCATAGTTACCTACTTTCTTCTGAACCTCGCTGTCGGCATCTGGGTGAGAGTCAGAAGTGTATATTTGTGTGTGTGTTTTTGCTTGTGTGTATGTTCAGTTTGTGTGTGTGCATTGAGTGTAACAGCTTTCTCTGTCAGTCATCATGTAGGGTGAGCAGGAATACTCTGAGCGGATATTTCTTGGCTGGACGGGACATGGCCTGGTGGCCGGTGAGTGTGTGTGTGTGTGTGTGTGTGTGTGTGTGTGTGTGTGTGTGTGTGTGTG
>NC_045734.1:6489778-6500514 GCF_008692095.1 Etheostoma spectabile | reverse complement strand
GTGTGTGTGTGTGTGTGTGTGTGTGTGTGTGTGTGTGTGTGTGTGTGTGTTTTTGTGGATAAAGATCAAAGAGAAGTTTCTAATTCTTGGGATGGTCTGTGTCTACTATAGTTAGATAAAGCTTTTCCTGATAAACTGCAAATATTAATAAGCTCTTGTATACCCGATGTGTAATTTGTGGATTCCATTTTATGATACTTTATACTTCTACTCCACTACAGTTTTTATGGAAATATTCTACTTTTTTTTTACTTCATTCCTTTTTTTGAACATATGAATAGCTTTTAAAATACAACACATTGACAAAGATTAAATTAGCTGTTCCCAACCTTTTTGGGTTGTGACCCCTCACAGAAAAAGCGTTGTCTGGTTTGGGCTCCATTGTGACGATTCCAAGTCTGTCTCAGAATTTAGCTTTTTCTTCTCTCTCGCCCCATTATTCATCTCAGGACCCCCTCAGATCTATCTTGTGACCCTTTGGAGGAGGCCCGACCCCTCGATTGGGAACCACCAGACTAAACTAAATGAAGTAGTTAAAACTAGCTCCTCCTAGATCAGCTAAGCTACGACTGTAAAATGAGGATTATACATTGAAGCATAAATAACAATATCACACAATACAATAATATATTAGCCATTTTTCTGCAGAACAAGTACTTTTACATTTGATACTTTAAGTAGCTTTTAGGTAAGCTTATGCATGCAGTACTTTTACGTGTAACAGAGTATTTTTGCATTTTTGTATGGTATTTGAACTCAAACTATACTTCTTCCATCACACAGATTGCAGCGTCTCTCTTTGCCAGTTCAGAAGGCTCAGGTTTGTTCATCGGTCTGGCTGGGACCGGAGCAGCAGGAGGCATTGCTGTCGCTGGTTTTGAATGGAATGTGAGTGCGCACACACACACACACACATACACACACATACACACACATACACACACACCTTGTCTAATAAACAAAACATTATGAGTTGCTATTCTAATGTATCTATTAATAGCAACACATTATAGTCTGGAGTAAAGCAGAGCTAATCTGCTAATCCATGTACTGCACATGTTATTTCTTGTGTGGTTTGTATTGTATTAATAGGGCTGACTAGACAAACTATTTGAGTAAAACACAACATAGAGCTACAATAACTAATCTCCCTTTGATATCTGAAAATAAAACACTTGGCATCAGCACTCATAGCTATTTCGTCTAATTATACCGTTGAAGGTTTCCAAACCAAAGACATAAAATGAATCTGTTAGTGATTTACCTTCCTTCAGTGGCTGTTGCAGGCAGCCCGCTGCAGGGGGCAGCAGCAGAACGTTTTTTAATATCAAGCTGTATTACCCTTGTGTTGTAAAGAACATGAGGCTCAAGTCAAAGCAAAACTGTAAGCTAAAGCTTGCACAAGCTTAAAGTTTCAGTTTTAAGTCAGTTTAACCCAAAAGATTAGGGTAAGGGTTTCTTTATCTCCTGATGTGACTGCTGTGGACATCTGGTCAAACCTCCCTGTCCTCTTTCTGTGTTTTTACCCTCTTTGTCTTAGGCCACCTATGTGTTGCTGGCTCTGGCCTGGGTATTTGTGCCTGTCTACATCTCCTCAGGGGTTAGTTTGTATAAACACACACACACAAACACCAACACACACACACACACACACACACACACACACACACACACACACACACACACACACCACACACACACACCACACACACCACAAACGTGTGCATCCCTGCTTGTTAAGGCTGGTTCAGCAGGTACCTTTAGGTGCCAAGAGAATTCTCCTTACCAGCATTCCCCCGTGAAAATTCCCCAACAGGGTGTTACACTACACAACACTACACACACCACACACACACACACACACACACACACACACTATTTGTGTCAGTTGGTACAAAATTAGTATTAAGTTTGTCTCCTCTGTGTAGCTGCAATGTGCTGAAGATGTTTAGTGTGTGTGTGTGTGTGTGTGTGTGTGTGTGTGTGTGTGTGTTTGTGCATGCGTGCGTGCATGTGTGTGTTCAGATCGTGACAATGCCGGAGTACCTGGGTCGTCGTTTCGGAGGAGAGAGGATCAGAACCTACCTTGCTGTCCTCTCTCTACTGTTGTCCGTCTTCACAAAGATATCCGTACGACAAAGTCACACACAGTGACTCAGCATCACACTCACTATTTTGCTGCATCAGCTTTCCAGCCTTTAATATCACCTATGAGACTTTGCTGGCATTGTTGACAGATGTGTTGTGTTTCCATGTCCAGACTGACCTGTTCTCTGGAGCCTTGTTTGTTCAGGTGTGTCTGGGATGGAACCTCTACCTGTCCACTGTCCTCATGCTAGTGGTCACTGCTCTCTACACTATTGCAGGTACACAAACAACCATACACATTTAAAAAATTACATCCTGCAAAAGTACGTTCATGTTGTTGATTTTTAATTACATCAAAAAAGATTCCCATAACACCCCCTCACTTCCCTTCAGGTGGCCTTGCTGCTGTCATCTACACCGACACTCTACAGACATTAATCATGATTATAGGCGCAATCATCCTAACAATCACTGGTATGTACAATTATCATAAATTATAAACAAACACAACAACTGCAGTTATTTTTAAGGATTTTATAGTTGGTGTTGTGTTCCCCAACTACAGCCTTCAAGGAAATTGGTGGCTACAGCAACCTGGAGCGTGCGTACAGCATGGCGGTGCCCAGTAAGATCATTCCCAACAGTACCTGCCACCTGCCACGGCAGGATGCCATGCACCTGTTCAGAGACGCCGTCGATGGAGACCTGCCCTGGCCCGGCATGACTCTGGGGGTCACCATATTGGCCACCTGGTACTGGTGCACTGACCAGGTACATTTATATAAATATATATATATATATTATACACAATCACTGCTGCAGATGTAGCTTATAGTGCAGTTCCTTTAATGACCACTAGAGGTTTGCCACAAAAACCCTCAGTGAATTACAGTAAAGTAGGAAAACTTACATTTTTTACCAAAATGAATCTAATCTTATTTTAATTTGTTTTCCGGTGGCACTTTTGAAAATAATTTTATCATTAAAAATATACAATGGATTTTTTAGTGCTGTCTTTTTAATAGTTTTGGCAGTAAAAAATACTTTGCACATCTATAACATGAGACGGGTGCATGGGAGGGGGACGAGTAGGTGAAAAGTTGTAATGAAACTCCAGCGCTGTCTAACATGCAAAGATAAATCTAATATCTGGCTATGTTCCCAGCTTCTTCTGCCAGTTTCTTTGCAGTTGTTTTTGACCCACCAACTGTTCAAATCTGTGGACACAGGCGTGCAGCAATATCACCACCTTGCTCCCAGTGGTTTGTGATCATGCCCAAAGTGTTTGTATATTTTACAGAAATAATTGTGTTTACTCAACTTCAAAAGGTGCAATTTGGTCAAAGTTGATGAAGGAAGTTACCGAAAATTTATTTTTTGTTTCCAACAAACATTTTTGGTAATTCTTTTAGTCTGTGTCTTTGTCCTCTCCCTAAGACAGAATGGAGAAGTACTCAATCTCCAGAAAGAGCAACTAAATGAACCTTGTGGTGAAATTGTTTTGACTACTGAACGTTCAATCTCATTGTATAATTTGTTTGGTTTTGTTCATACTACTTATACCATACAACACTCTATTCTAATAATTTGGCTGCATCCACAAATCAGCAAAAGAAAAAACAAACCTCTACACTTCAAAAATCCCCCGAGAAACCTAAAAGCTAGCATTATATTATTCAGTAGTGTTTGAGGCAAAAGCAGACATACTTAAAAATACTTCACTGTACAAACACACTATGATTCAACACTTCTGGTCTGGATTATTTCCAGAATAGTCTGGGTGACGATGCTATAGGTTTGAGTTATGTACTTTCCCTTTCACTATGATAAACTTTCTTGAAACATTGAGATGTTAACTCCTGCATGATTCAACAACAGAGCTGAGTCAGCAACAACTTGTATTTTTATTTTATTTACAACATTTACTTTTGGTCCCACATCAGTGTTTAAAATTGGATTTGTACCAATCAACACCAAAGCCCTACCCTAACACCAACAGTAACCAATCACAGTGGTACAGTATCAACACGAGAGCCTGACTGTAATATCAGAGGCGAGACATAATCATCTGATCTTGCATGTCACAGACACACCGCATCTAAGTAGATGGATATGGAAAAATTCATTTTATAGTGAAAAGCAGTTGGGGTAATTAACAATATTTGTTCATAGGATTGTTAACATGACTGAAGGGCTTGAGTTGGTAAGGCAGACTGACTGACCCACAGCTGACTGGTTATCATCCATAAAATACCCTACCTCTGGTGGAACTCTTAGCACAACTCTTGGAAAGATTCATGCTAAAAAATGTGTGGGTTTATTTCCTCCCAGGTATCAGTCACAGCCTCTTAAATTCATTACCCCTCCTGGACACTACTAAAAACCCTACAGTCAGACACTTATCACCATGAAGCATTGGTTTTGAAGTTGATGTGATTTACAGACACTACCTCTTAAAACAAATCATCAGATCAAACTGCCAACTCTTGTTGACGTAGTCAAAAAATCCCAATTAAATATATCTGTTGAGCCTAAGGGTTCAAAGATAGGAAATGACACGCATGCCAGAGATAGAGAAGATTCCACACCGAAGAGTCACCACTTTCTTAGCAGGATGTCTGTGTCAACAATCATGCTTGGGTAGCTGTGCTGGCCCAAAGTTCTACCGGTCGGCTTTGTTATTTTGAGACGCTTTCTTCTGCGGGACTCCAACTCGTGGCCTTAAGTGTCTAAAATTGCTCAGTTTTGAGAAAGATATTCCTAGTAACCCTGTTGGGTTGGCTGGCTGCTGTGGCGTGGCCTGATCAGTTTTCCGGTAATTTGGGCTATGGCGTCGTGGCGACCGGCCGGAACGTGTTTCTACACGCGAGTTAGGCTGCAGCATTTGACCCTGCCAGTAGCGGTGTCCTCCAATCACAGGGACAGCTGCTCGGGTGGGGCGGTGGAAACTTCCTGGTTTGGCAATAATTACTTTAGGTCCTCTTTGTCGGGCATCAAGACCTTGAGATTTTGAGGTCTGGAACAACTAGACGGAGAGAAGAAGCAGAAAAAGATGAGTATGGCATCATGCAATCCAGAAGAGTTAAACATGGTTTCTATTTGTGAAGCTACAGATGATCTAGACTGTCTTATGCATTTCATCAGAATATCCTTATAACCATTAAATCTTTTACTTTGGGGACTTATACCTCCTGCCTGTGTATTTCGAGTGTGACTGTGTGTGCGGACATGGTCAGCTCGATGACAAAGGTATGTGCGTGCATGCTCTGGCCAGAGCTGTTACTGATATGACCGGAGAGGATCTAACCGGATGTAGCGACCACACAAGTTATGTCCTGTCTTTTTTGTTAAAGCTACAGAATACACAAGGTAAAGTAGACTCTCCTGCCTCATCCGTCGCAAGAACAACATAGAGATCACAAAAGGGCCACGCACATACAGGTTACACTGGAGAATGTAAATCCTATCTACCTAACCTACCCATTTAGCACGTGGAGTACCTCAGGGAACAATGCTTAGCCCTTTGCTATTTTCTACGTGGTATAAGCTCACATAAATGTAAAAAAAAGATGATACTCTTTTGATTCAAATGATGCCATAGGGCTTTTTACACTGTGTTCTTTTAGCTTAGTGGATTAACAATACAGTTAACCAGAAGCCCAAGGCTGTACAATTCACACTGCACTTCTACTAGCCCTGGGCTTAATGTCAGTTGGAACATGTAAGTCGTTAACATTCAAGAATTATATTGCATGCTAAGCCCTGTTTCACACTGGGATAGTAGTTTGAAATAACATCAATGAAAAGTAGCGTCTATATAAATCTGTGCATATGTTAGCAAGCTAATCATCTTCCACTGTCAAAGTCTAGTTAGCCTTAAATTAACAACATAATGGGCCAGATTCCTACCAAGGCTCCAGCACCAATGCTATGTGCAATGGCTACAGAGCTATGACCACAAATATGTCTGAAAATGGTTTTATCCTTTTTTGAAATATCCACAAATATTCACATTTTTAATGCAATCCATGCTTTATCACATCCTGATTGGACAACTGTAACTCTCTTGATTCCTGTCTGAGTCAGTAAAACCTATTCAAGCTTCAACAAGTTCAGAATGCCAAAGCAAGGTTGCTCACAAGATCCCATAGAAGATTGTGTAGAACACCAATTTTAGCAACTTTTCAGTAGTCAGTGTGTTTTAGAGTTAATTAAAAAAATGGGGCTGGCTTTTGACTATATTTCCTAACCCCGCTTCTAGAAACACATTATTTATGAAGGGCATTTTCTTAAATTGTTTTTATTGTGTGCTTTACAGCATCTGTTCTTTTAAATGTTATCTGTTAAAAATGCACTTTATGTCAATCCTATTTGTGTATATTTCACTACACTATACAATTCTTGTTTTAATATCTTTTGAAAAGCATTGTATAAATTAAGTTAGTACTATTATTATTATTATTTGTGTCTCTCTTTATGTAGGTAATTGTACAACGCTCCCTGTCTGCTAAGAACATGAGTCATGTGAAAGGAGCATCCATCCTGGCTGCCTATCTGAAGATGCTCCCCTTTGTCTTCATCATCCTCCCTGGCATGATCAGCCGAGCTCTCTATCCAGGTGCGTGCACACCCATGTGGGCGGACACACACCTTTAATATGGATAGAGGAATGACATGTTTACTGTATGCAGGTAGTGTCTTGTTTAGACTATTATGGTGAAACACACCCATTTTAAGTGGGATTTATATAAATCTTGTAACAAACTAACATACGGCGATGTGTGTGTGTGTGTGTGTGTGTGTGTGTGTGTGTGTGTGTGTGTGTGTTTGTGTGTGTGTGTGTGTGTGTGTCATTTAAGAAGAAATTCAGATTAAGACTAGCTTTGTCTCAACATCTATTTGTCATTGTGGTCTGCGGCTGCGACTAAAAAAACCATAACCGAAAGATATTCAATTTACAATTATACTGTATAACACAGAGAAACAACATGTCAACAATACATTTTTCTTTTTTAGTATCAATTAATCTGTTGATTATTTCAGTTCAAATAACCGCGTGATTGTTTAGTCTGTAAAATGTGAGAGAACAGTACCAATGACCATTACAACAACCAGCCGGGCTAACAAACAACAGGCTATAATCAGAACAGAAAAACCAGCAAACCGTCACATTTGACAACCTGGAATGAGCAAACGTGCAATTTTTGCTTGATAAATGACTTAAACTATTCATTTCTGGCAATGAATTGTACGTCAATTGACTAAGCTATGGATCAACTAATTGTGTCAAGACTAAATGATTGGAATACTGTCTTATGTAACATAATACCTGTCCTATGTGCCTATGCGGTGATGCGTGTCCTTGTCTGCGGAGCTGCTGTGATTCGCGGATGAGGGCATTGCTGTCGTCTGTCTGGCTGGGCTCCCGCAGATCCAGCATGCTCTGGGAGAGGCGTGCCATCATGTTGAATCCGTCCCCTTGGCGATGCCCACGCCCTGACCCTGTTGTCACTCCGTTGGTCAATGCGTCACTTGGCCCTGGCTGGGGACATTCATAAAACTCCTCTTCTGATGCTGTGGAGGTGCTTGAAGGACCATCATTGGCTGCTCTGTCACACATGACCTTTGTGCTGTCTTGGCTGCCCTCGCCGGTGCTGACGGAGTCGCTGCTTTCAGCCTTTGATGTTATGCGGCCACGGCCTAATGGCAGATCCTCCCGGGTTCCCTTTTTGTTGAAGCCATCCAGACTTTCCAATTGGTCCATTTTGATCAAAATGACCTGTGGATGGCCAGACTGCTCTGAGGGGGCGGGGTCAATGACTAGCTGCACGGTGCGGCGTTTAGGAACAGGAGGTGCTGCAGTTTGAATGTCTGGAGTTTGTTCAGCATGGTCTGTTGGTTGTGAATCAGCAGTAACATTGGATGGGGATGGTGCATTCGGTTTGTGTGCGTCCTGTGTTAAAGGTGTGTTGGGCTGCTGAGAAGGCTCCCTGGAATCAGTTGCATCAGTTTGGTCTTTATTCGGAGCTGTGTGCATTGGCTTTTCGAGCTGTTGGTTGGTTGGACTCACAGGAGTAGAGGCCTCTGCTGTTGTATTCCCAGAGAGATTTTCTGCTGCTCCTGCAGCGTTTGCGACCAGAACTGACGCAGGTTCCTCAGTCGGTGGTTGAACTAGCGTTAGTGGTGCGCTAAAGCGTATAGCCTGGCTGGTCTCAAACCTCTCTGACCTCTGTAAGTGAACCTGATTAGCTCGCTTTTCATCCCTGATGTTGATGAAGCCGATCACATCACTTGGTGGGTCTGGCTCTGGCCAGGTGGGCAGGTACTTGACCAGGTACACTTTCTCCAGATGGGCTAATCCTGGATGTAAGGGTGGCTCTTCAATGACATGCTTAAGACGTTCTTTCGTAATCTTTAGCTGAGTGGGATTCTTGTTGCTTGAATTCTGGTCGGAAGGAGTCGGACTTGTGTGGGTTCCCGCGGTAACAAGGGCATATTTGGGATTGATGAGCTTTCTAGCAACAGCAGCTGACACCGGAGCAGGAGCCACGTGAGGGATCGGGTCAGGGATTGGTTCATCTACCATGGGGACGTGGTTGAGAGACACACCTCTGGAGCCGAGGTAAAGATCATGAAACTGAAGGTCGAAAGTCTCCACTGCCTGTCCTGAGATCACAGTGATGAGGTTACGGTCCAAACGAGATGAGGTCCAGGTGAAGCTGGAATAAAACAGACATGGAAACATAAATTCAGAGACTACCTTATTAATGTGCTTATCTGACAGGTGCTCAGACTTCTTCTATGTCATAACTCTTACTGAAAAAGCGTAGTTTATGGTTTAATCATAATTAAGCACTGTTAACACCACACAGATAATCATCAGCTGTCCTCTCCCCTCACTTCAGGATTTTGCACACACCCGCTACCTTTCCAGAGCAAAAACATTGTTAAAGACAGTTCTGACCCAGGCCACCATTTCTTTGATCTCCTGCTCTCAGGGAGACACTACAGGTCCATCAGAACACAAACCACCAGACTAATGACAAGTTTCTTTCCAAAAGCCATCCAGACTCTAAATCTACACACAAGAGCTGTTTTACAGTCGACGCATCCAAGCATTCACGCGCCAATGTGACCTCAAAATGACGCAGATTGAGTGCGCGTCCAGACGGCGCGCAACACTCTATTTCTTTTTTAGCGGCGTGACAAAGCGGAAACAGGAAGCCTGAACGAGGACTCTCAGAGTGACTGCAAGTCACTATAAAGTTACTGGGTTTAGATGAGTTCTTTTATGGTGAGTGAAAGGCTTGATCCGACAAAGTAGTTCACCTGATCAATGCTGCTGCCAGTTCTGCCGTTGTTTACCTTTTTTTCTTTCTTTTTTTTTATTTAGAAAGGACAATGACAGTAGCCTTTACTCAATAGCGCCACCTCTGTTTAGGAGAAGACTGCAACTAGTGTCGCGACCACCACGCGGAGTGTCGGTACACGATTCGTTCTGCCTGCACGATCCATCCTGCGCATGCGTAGATGATAATCAGGATGTACGAGGATTTACGACACTGCACAATTTGTTCCCATAGACAGTTAAAGAAAGTTCCACAGTAGCGGCCCGCCGTTAGCCTCCACCGGAAAGCTTGTTAGTTTAGCTAACAGCTAATAACTATGCAATATATTTATTATCTCAATTACCTGCACTTATTTTATGATGTATGTAGTGTGAATGTTGTCATTTGTCTTAAGTTATATATGGATGTTAGCAATATAGTTTTATTTTAAGCACCGTTGGGAGGGGCAAACGTAATTTGGTTGTATTTGTAAAATAGTGTGAAAAGGCTTCTTAATTTATCTTAATCATTACACCAGTGATCATGCATCACAATATGCTCTTCTCCTGATTTACCTCTTCCCTTCCATATGTATTGGTTAATATGTAACTATAGATGACAGTGACAAAACTAAATGTTCGTGTGTGTTGAGGTGAATGTTTATAGTAGTGGATGATCTGCCTAGTTCACAAAAATTGGCATTGGCAGATAAAAGTCTGCATGCTGCAACAATGTCACCCTATTCACCTCAGTGTTCCAGTTGGTATGACGAACGAGTCAGCTGACAGTTGCCTATTTACACATCCAGCAGACACATTACTCCCTGCTGCTAACTTTATCTTTCTGCTGTTTGGCGCTGGGCAGGGAGTGTGCCCACTGCTGCGGGAAAACTAGCTGAGAGCGGTGCGACTGAACACTAAAGTTGTGAGCCAACAATGCCTTAAAAAAAAACAATGTGCTAAAATATAACAAACACTCTGTAGAGAAAGTGGAACTGCAGAGTCCGGTGACTATTTCATGTAAGTTTCACTCACTTCCTTTCACTCGTCACATAGAAAATTAAAACACTGATTAAAGTAGCTTTAAATACACAAATAAACAATATGCAGAAGTGTGCAGAGTTCATGCACACTCACAACATCCTGTGTAGTACACTGCTCACCTATATGAACCAGAGATAGCTTTGTCTCCATCTACCAGGAGGAACTTCTGACTCAGTGCTCCACGCAGCTTCTGTGCTGACCGTGTGAAGAACTCCACACCTCCACAGCAGCGGACACGCAGATTCTACACACACACACACACACACACACACACACA
>NC_045734.1:6476688-6489768 GCF_008692095.1 Etheostoma spectabile | reverse complement strand
CACACACACACACACACACACACACACACAGGGTAAATGCTATGTAAAGAGATACTCTTGGGGATTTTGTGTTGATGGGTGAAAGGATTTTGGTGAATAAAAGCCACAAGAGATTAGGGAGACAGAAGAGAATGAGTTTTCTTGTTGCTCCAGAATAGTTCCTCTCTATCAACACCCCAATGATATTGTGCTGGCTGACTCTACAGGTTAGGCCACAGGCTGTATCTATGTATGTACAAGCTTGTATGACACACCCTGTGATGTTTGTCTTTTGCGCTGTGATAAGGGTGTGGTTCCTGGCCGAGCATTACCTTGTGAATAAATGTTCTGTGCGAAATCTCACAGAGAGCACTAAGCACAGCAGTCGCAAATGCTCCTAATTACAGCAGAGATGGCAGATAAGAAAGAGGCTGAAAGATAGGCGAGGTCAGGCGGTGGAAGCTACGTAGAGGATGGATATCCGACCCGAGCCCGACGGGACCCGACGGTAGGCCTACCCGACGGGCCGGGCCGGGTTCGAACAGATCTTTAGAAAGGATGCTCGGGTTCGGGTCGGGCTCGGTCACATCAGCGCGATAAGGCATTGAAAATTTTGAACTTAAAACAGCTTATTATGTAGGTAATGGCGCTTGTTGCCCCGTGTGCATTGATGCGCTCATCTGTTGACATTTCCGAATGCCTTCCTACAATTGCTTAATAAAAGCGGGCTTTCCACACAAACAAACGTACATGTGTCATTAGTATGAGAAACAAATGCGATTTTAACTGTGTTGGGTTGGGGTCGGGCTCGGACATAAATATCTTAATGCCTGTCGGGCTCGGGTCGGGTTCGGTTACTGCTCTGTCGGAAGCGGGCCGGGCTCGGACAGAAAAATCCGGCCCGATCCGCACTCTAAAGCTACGGGAAAGGAAGAAGGAGAAATGGAAGAGAAGTGTGTTACAAAGAGTAAAGTGAGAGTGTGCATGGTTTATCTAATTGCCTAATGGCGGGAGAGACAGGAACGTGCTTAGTGTCTTCCTGGTCCAAAGAATTTAGAAACCCCCCCATTAAAACATTGTCTTTCAAATGCCTAGACCAGTTACTCTCAGAGAGGCAAAGAATACCAAAGAAATTCCCCCACGGCAAAACAACTAGCTGGTGCATGTACCTTCTCTAGGCATGTGGGAAAAATTCTATTTCACCTACATCAATCACGTGCCCTTCTTTCAAATATAGCAATATATGTATTATTAAATGAAACACATTTTATTTGAAATGTTAGAACTGGAGATTTTTAAAATATACAGTTTTATATTAGTATATACTGTAGTTATCAAGAGTAGACATCTGTCCAACTAGCTTATCTCCCAGCTAATCAAAACATCATCTGGGTGTGTGTGTGTGTGTCTGTATACATACCTTTAGGTGTCCACGGTGCATATCAGCTCTGCCACACATGGAAAGAAAGCAGGGGACTGCAGCCGTGTCAATGATTATGTATACAGGGACTTTGCGTTTGTAGGCAGCGTCCAGCAGGTCTCGAAAGATATCCACGTCTGTAAACACATCCATCACCACGGCTATCACCTACACACACGCGCACACACAAAGAAAACACGCAGAGGAAATCGTTTATGGCGTTAGTATTTCCTGGTCTGTGAGGGAGGTTTTGATTCAACAATATTACACCCATTAAATCATCAAAGGAAGCTGAGCACTTGTGAAAACCGCATGTAAAAAGTCAATTAAACCCTCAAAGACAAAGAATATCGGAACATAGATGTTCCATTTAGAGGCTGCAAGAAACAAAGATTGCATTGCAGAGAGGTGACAGAGTGCAAAGTGTCCAGACAGTGTGGGGTCAACACAATACTAGTGACAGCATGGTATTCTTCACACAGCACTGTCTATTCATTCTTCACCTGACCCAGTTTAAGTTTTAAAACTAGGAAGAGTTCAGTCCCAAATAAGGACAGCTTAGGGAATAAGATGGTCAAGAATATAGCTCTTGAAAAAAGTGAGTTAATGAACCTTGAGGTTAGAATATGTTACCATAACATTTCAAATCAACTTTATTGTCGTTATACTCGTAAAACGTGGTCTTGTCAAGTCTAGAAAAAGTAGACGGTAAAATAAGATAAATTGTATTATAAAACAGTAGAAATTAAAGCAAATACTACACAACCCCTACATAGGGAGCAGTTTGTTGTTGGTGTAGTCCCTTCCAAGAATGGAGAAAGTATTTCACTCTGGAACTGGGTCTAATTCATTAAAGTCTCGTGTTGCCCCGAGGCACATCTAGGCATTTATATGTGCATGTGCCAGAATTCATGTATGTGAGATGTAAAAGTTATGTATGGGGTTCTGGCATGTAACCTATTCACTGACGTCAGAGCCTTATGTTTTTCCACTGGCGTGTCAAGATCAGACATGTTTTATTAAAACATTGTTGTGTAAGTGTGCCACGCGTGAGAAAAGAAGGGGAACAAGGTTTGTAAAACAAGACAGAGGCAGATAAGGAGGTGTAAATTAGGGAGACACTGGATTAAATGCAGTCCAAAGAAACCCATGTCAGATTATTTTTTAGTAGATATGATTGAGCCTTGTGCATAACTGCAATGCTGTCAGCAGTGTTTGTGGAGAAACAACAAAGGAAGTCAAACTTCTGATCAAAACAATCATTCTTAATCTGACGATAATTTAACATAAAACAATGTAAACTAAATTCAATTTAGGGCTGCAACTAACAGTTATTTTTATTATTAATAAATCTGCCTGCCAATTGTTTTCTCTATGAATCAGTCAACAGTTCATAACCCAAATGCATGCGGTCTACTATCATATGACAGAGAAAACTGCAAAACCTGACATCGGAGAAACTGTAACTACAGAATAGTTGGTGTTTTTGATTAAAAAATGACTAAAACTTTTTCAAAATAGTTACAGATTTGTTTCTTCTTGATCCACCAATCTATTAACCAACTAACCATTTCAGCTATAATAGCTCTTCTTATAAACTCTTTTCTTTACTGTGTCAGACATTCACTGTTTTGCAGTTTGTAGTCTTGTGGTAGTACACTGCATTATACACTGACCACCCAGAAAACTAATTAAAAACCATGATCTATTGTGGTGCCTTCAATAGCACTGCAATAAATACAACCTTAATTTTTTGTTTGTTTGTTTTGTGGTGTCTTTGTAACTGATTGTACAAATTACAAATAATTCATTTGGTTTGTTCGCTACATGCTGCAGCTACATACATGGAAGAGTCAAATTCTATAAGCACTATACATTATGTTGAAACAAAACAAAAAAAGGTTGAATCAACGCCTCTTTGACACAGTGCCAAAAAAGTGCATGTTACACAATGATATTTAGTTTGATTTGTCTGGATTACTTTGTGTTCAGTGTTTTTAGTTTTCTTTTAACTTAAACTTTGAGGTGTTTCAGGTCCCCTGAACTTCATTAATCCCTGCATGATTTATAACGCCATGCATCATCTTCTTCACTACCTACCCTCTGCGCTGATGCAATGGTCTTGCGCACCACCTCTTTGATGTGCGTGTGCCCTTCGGTTGGAGGTTGGGTGTACACGGTCACGCGCGTGACCCCCCGGTATGAAATGGCATCGGGCCAGCCGAGGTCCAGCTCCGCCACTGAGGCTTCTGAGCGATCTGGCCAATACTGGAGCGACACCTCACCGTCTCCCCAAAACTCCCCGGACCCCGGGGTGAGGTTCCCCGGCCCTGGGGTCTCTGGCTTCTGATGATGGTCATAACCGGGCCGGTAGTCCTCCACTGAATGTGCAATCCGCTCCAGCTCCGGTTCCGAGAGGAAATCCCGGACGCCACGCTCCTGGATGTACTGCGTGAATGCATCGCGGCCCTCGGTGACTAGAGCCTCGAGCGCCAGCCGTTGGTCCTCACTGTAGAAAAACTCCGGTTTGCTCTCGCTCACGCGCCAGTTCACGTGGTGGTTGTCCAGACACTGGATCTGAGACAACGCCATGGCCTCGATATATTATCCACCGGTCAAAAAATAGTTAAGTACCAAAACCACTCTGACCCAGTTTGTTTCCACTCGTCGGTCCGTAGGGTCAAACCTCGAAAAAGTACAATCTGTCATTACGGTCCATAACGTGTCCGCGTGACCTGGGCCCGTGAGGTGGCAAACAGATCCCTTACAAACAAGATTTTAATCTGAGGAGAATAATAAACCGCTAGAACAGTTCCTCAACGCAGACTCTCAGCTCTCACACACACACGCTCAGGTGTTGAGCGACAAAGCAACCCGCCCTGCGCCACGCCTTTCACCTGAAAGGGTCCGGGGGAATCCAGCGGCTACCCGGTTCAGCTGCTCCAGCCTCGGGGCCCGGCAGACATATGGAGGCGGGCAGCTGTGTGGGTTGATAAATGTTATAAGTGTGTGTCTACCAGTGAGTCAAACCAAAGCGGAACACGTACTTGAGATAGAGAAATAAGTCATGAATCCTCCTTTATAGACTAGCTAAGTGTTGAAACTGTTGGTGAGTCAAGCTAACTGTTGCGCTGACGAGTCACTTTTCTTCTTTTTGTTGTAGTTGAAGCGTCTGCCCGCCAGTTCACAGTTGTTCAAAGCACCAGAAAATGGCAACTGTTGAGTTCCCCAAAAACAAAAAAGACAAAACTCGTTAATAGGCCATCACTAACGGAGCGCATACGTGCACAGACAGTTAGCGTACGTGTCTTAACTTTCACTGGTTCCGAGTCCACCTCGGTTTGTCTTGCCGTATTTTCCAAAACGTTCGTGCAGACAGAAAGTTCGTCGAGGTCCAGCGTATAATGTGGAGTTGCCGGTATGTGTCTGCCCCTGGAATTCGGCAACGGAAGCTCTGTCACCGGAGGGCAGAAAGGCGGAGTGTCCGGTAGTTGGTTAGGAAAGAGAGGCTGTTAACTCCACCCTTTTGCTGGGACATAGGGAGAGAAATTAGTGTTTTCCTCCCAAAACAGAACATTTACAAAAGACAGTGTAATAACTAACTAACTATGGTACTTTTTGTGTTGTTTTTTTTTTACTATCTGTTGCATATTCTGGTAGGCCTATTACGGTGGTTTAAACTGATTTTAAGAAAAAAAGAAAAATCAAATCAAGAAGGTGAATGTTATGCCATGAGACTTGTGTAACTGTCAAGTCTGATGGATTTCTAGCGCTGAAACATTGAGAAATAACTAATCAATGTCTGCATCAATGTTTATTTTTAGATTACGAGGTCAAGTTTGATAGATAGAGATCCACCTTAGAGACAGATGACCCTTGGTCTGAGTCACTTTTGATCTAGTTTCTTAGATAATTGAACTATCTAAGAAATAAATTATTATTTATAGAGAATGTATTGTGATCTTTTGAAACCACTGCATGCAGATCACTGGTGAATTACTGGTGGACACTTCTCTCCATAAATCTGATGTCCCATGAAAGAATGTTTATTATTATGTTACAGTTACAGTATTATGTATACAGTTATTATGTAGTTTGTGTTGTTTTCTTTGGGGGAAAGACTGTAACTTAGTAAAATAATAATCATAATAATTAACTGAGAATAGAATACCAATAATGTAGTTTAATTTACACTCACTAATGGCTAAATAAATGAGTTACTTTTGTGCTTGTATTTTACTCTAGATCCTTTACCTCTTCATAAATAGAAATTAGAGCAAAGAAACACAAATTCTTCATGAGTAGATTATTTTTTCCCACCCCTGTGTGTAAATGACCTGTAATTTCATATTTCAGACACTGTAGGATGTGTGGATCCAGAAGAGTGTGTGCGAGTGTGTGGAGCTGAGGTGGGATGCTCCAACATCGCCTTTCCCAAACTGGTCATTGAACTCATGCCAAGTGGTGAGAATACTGTCATTTCTAGATGTGTCACGTGCTTTGATTCACTTTCTATTTTTTACCTGCATGCATGTGTTCATCTGTGTCATGTATTACAGGCTTGCGTGGGCTTATGATAGCAGTGATGATGGCTGCTCTGATGTCATCGCTGACCTCCATCTTTAACAGCAGCTCCACACTCTTCACCATGGACATCTGGAAGAAATATCGCCAACGGGCCTCGGAGAGAGAGCTGCTACTGGTCGGCAGGTATGTCACTCACAGTCAGATAGAGGGCCAGTGGTCAGAGAACATCTGTCCTTAACCCTGGACGGTGCCAGCTGACATATGGTCATGCTGTGGAGGGTGAACCTTTAAATACCAGGATCCATTAAAGTAAGAAGAGAGTGCTTAGAGAAAGTGAAAGAGATGTACTCTTTGTTCCAGGATTGTGACTGTGATCTTGATAGTGGTGAGTGTGGTGTGGATCCCCATCCTGCAGTCAGCCAATAGCGGCCAGCTGTATGTTTACATCCAGTCAGTGACGAGCTGCCTCGCTCCACCCGTCACTGCTGTCTTCACCCTGGCTATCTTCTGGAAGAGGACCAATGAGCAGGTAACATGTCAATGTAAATGGACTGTATTTATATAGCGCTTTTCTAGTCTTAACAACTAACAACCTTACAGATTACAGGAACCATTAACCATTCACACACTGTGGCCGAGGCTGCCATTAGGATTGAACCACCAGCCTTCTTAATTTGTCAAAAATGAAAAAAGCAGCAAATCCTCATATTTGTAAAGCTGGAACCAGTGATAGTTTGGCATTTTTTCTTCAATAAGTGACTTGACAGAATTTGATAATCAACCACTTTCTGTCAGTAGGGTAATCCAATTATCGATCGATCATTGCAGCACTACTTATAGTCAGAAACAATCAGGTCCACGAGTATCATATGATACAAATGAACACAGTTAAATCTCATTCCACAACCTTTTTTGGGCTGCTTCAAAGAGATATTACTGTTTGAACACACACAGGAAACAGAGATATATCTTGTTGTAATCATAACCAAACCTAATTCAAAGTTTACACCATTCTGAACACCAAACTAATCCTGAGAACATACTGGAGTCTTGAGGCTTTCCTGCACTCTGTGTGTTTTCTCCCACACTGTACTGGTGTGTGGTTTTATTAGCCTCACATTGGATCCAGCTGCCAACGCCCAACGCTGCTTGGTGTGGAGCTCATGTACATGAATGTCTTTGTGTTACTCACTCATTTTATGATGTGTATTGTATTTTTTATTTCCTCAGTAGGAACCAGCAGGACCCTGTTGCTCTTTCACTGGAATAAGTGAAAGTGATTTACTGATAACAGAGTGCAAGTGAGAGAAAGTGTGATTATTAGAAGATAAAGATTAACAGAGAGAGGTAAAAGAATACTGCTGTAGAAAAATGGGTATTGACCAGAGCTAAAACACTTGTTTTAACATTGTTCAACTGCAAGTAAAGACCAGTCCACTGGATAGGTAAAATGTAATCCCTGTTTTAATAGAGAAAGTCCTGGGCGTGTCTGCTCTCTGTGCACACCCTTTTAACTACCAATCTAATCTAGTAATCTAAATATCATCTTTTTCCACTCTGAAGGATGCTACAATGGGTTTATTTTAGTTTACTTTATTATAATGTGTTTACAATGAACTGATTTTAAGAAGAAAAGAAAAATCAAATCAAGAATCAAGAAGGAGAATGTTAGTTGGGCCAATTTCCTATTTAGGTATTTATAAAGCTAACGAGTCGATAATTTGCCGGTTAAATAACCACCTCTTTTGCATAACATTGTTTTTAGCTAGGCTAGCTGCTTAATGGCAATGCACTCTGAATATCTCAAAACTACTGAATAGATTGCCATGAATATTTTGTACAGCCTTTCATGTTCCCCAGAGGAGGAATCTTTTTGACTTTGGTGATCCCTTGATCCCTCTAGCTAGCCCCACCATCAGGTTGACATTTATTATTTTATTTATTATTAGTTTTTATTGAACTGTCTCAACAACTATTGGATGAATAATGTGAACCATAAAATTTTGGCAAGGACATTAATGCTTCCCTTTGGATTAATTGTGGCTTTAGTAATCTGTAACTGTATGTTCAAACACAATTTAAAGGTAACCTAGATATCAAAAAACTTTCACATTTACACACCAAATTTAGCATAGTTAATATAATATAAACAGTACGTCTAAATGTCTTTAGACTTGCAAAATCCATGCTTACTGGAGGGATTATAAAGTTGTTGAAAATGGTCCATAGCACTGTTATAGCAACAATGTTTTATTCAAACAAAGTGAGCATATCGCTGTAAGGATCTGATTGGTGTTGACTCATCGGGTCAAAGAGCACACGTTACCGCACAGCATGTGACACACTCTGACAAATTTAATACAGAGAGCAAACAATACAGACATACAGTATTTAAATGGGGACAATGTGTGTAGTCTTTGGACTAGAGAGGCAAATGTAACTTGTAAAAATACCAATTAACTCCGCAATTAGTGTCACCTAGCACATGCGGTGTCTTATCATGTATCGCCTTTTTCATGAATCCTAGAATTTCATATTTTAGGAATTTAATCCAAAAAAGTATATATACATGTTTATACAGTATGTTAGATGTTTTATGATTTATATGAACCAAAAGCAGAAAAACAGACCATCAGATGTCAATGTAACAACAACATAATGTTTTTTTTTTACATGTATGACTTTCACGTCAGAAAGAACGAGAAATAGACCAAAGAGAGAAGTAGTTTGGAGTAAAGACTGTGAGGAATGGGAACAGAGTGAAGAGGAAAAGTGAGAAAATATAATTAGCAGTAAAGTAGACATACTGATGTTTGTTCTATGTGCTGTGACAGGGTGATTATTTTCATGTGTGTTAACAACCACACCGACCACATTTTTTGCTGAAGGCTGAACAAAGACGGAGACAGAGACTTATTTATGTCATTACACGTGTGTGTACTTAAGTGACAAAATGACGACAGATTATCACGGTGGGAAAGTGAGAGTGTTTCGAGTCCGAACACACCCAACACACTGATGCTTTTAACGATAGGATATCAAAGCAGGAAGGCCTGTAATTAAATGTGTATATATGTGTGTCTGTGTGTATTCAGGGTGCGTTCTGGGGCCTGATGGTGGGTTTGGCGGTCGGTGTGTGTAGGATGGCACTGGAGTTTGTCTTCCCGCCTCCCAGATGTGGAGTTGAGGACTTGGCACCTGCAGTCCTGCGAGGCGTCCACTACCTTCACTTTGCCATTCTCCTCTGTGGGCTCACTGCTATCGTGGTTACTATAGTATCACTGCTCACACCGCCGCCCAGCCACGAACAGGTGTGTACACACAGATACAGTAAATAACAGAATCATTAGGGAAGTAATACGTATGCATTGACTGTGGGTACACCTGTATTGTTATCTGTAAAAAAAAAAAAGGATTTAACTCTAAAGGAAAAGGAACAGGTTTTATCTAAAGGTTTGTCTCCTTGTTGCAAGACAGTCAAAGAGAACATGCCTATCTAAATCCTAAAGATCAACAATCAACCAAAAAGCTAAATCTTACAGTACAGAAGAACTATTGTTGCTCACATTAAAGAAAAACACTCAATAATTCATATTTCATGTCTTGCTAAAGCCTGTGACCCATTTGTCACATCTGACATTATTCTGGCCTGTGTGTGAACTCAAAATGCAAACATCAGACTTTTTGATATCTTTCAAGAGAATATGTGCAGACCTGCTTTGTGCCCTGCAAAACTACAGAATAGGCAGATTGGTTTAACCTCCCCTGTACACACTGAAAAAACTAATTACAATGTTTGTCAGTACTTTATATCCATTGACCATGCAGAAAATCTACAGTACTAATAAAGATGTGATTTAGGTGAATGTGTTGCATATATAGAATCAGTGCTTACTGTGTTGCCTCTATGCTATCTAAGATAAAGATTTATTATTAAGAATGAATGTCAATAATAAATCAAATCACAAATAAAACTGAGTTACACTTCAGATTGGTATGACTGTCTTGCAAAGAGAGTGTAACATGTGAAACCACCGCCCTCCACCCTGGTTATGAATAAATACAGTATATCATTATAATGGAATCATAATGGAATAGTTAAACAATTTGGGAAATGCGCTTCTTTGCTTTCTTGCTTAGAGTTAGATGAGAAGATTGACATGTCTGTTGAATATTAAGCTACAGCAGCAGCAGGTTAGCTTAGCTTAGCATTACAATTGAAAACAGGGGGCTCAATGTTGTTACATTTCCATTGTATGTTCCCAGTTGTGTAACCTGACCTGGTGGACGCTGACTGAAGAGCCAACAAGAGAAATTCCTCTACAGAAAGTGTCCTCTGTCAGCCACCGTAGCTCCCAGGGTAAGAATCTGAACATGCACACCACTTGGAATAAAACCAGCAATCATGTGTACACAACACAACACAACACAACACACCACACACACCACACACACACACACACAACACACACACACACACACACACACACACACACACACACACACACACACACACACACACACACACACACACACACAAAGAGAGAGCTGACACATGAAGTTAATCAAACAATAACTACAGCAGTGTGTGTGTGTGTGTGTGTGTGTGTGTGTGTGTGTGTGTGTGTGTGTGTGTGTGTGTGTGTGTGTGTGTGTGTGTGTGTGTTGCAGGCTCTGAGCCAGCCCGGCGGGTGATATGCGGTCGGGGGACAGGGTTGTGTATTTCAGCAGCGCGGCGATCAGAGGAGACTCCAACTCCCAGAGTTCAAAATGTTAAAGAGAGTGTGTTCTGGTCCAGGTTCTGCTGTGTCAATGCAATCCTGTTGGTCTGCATTAACATTTTTCTCTATGCATACTTTGCCTGAGTAGAGGATCAGATTTATCATCCTGTCCAACCCTCCTGCTGAACTCTGCCAATCTCTCCAACATGAACTCCAGATCCAAGAAGGTGGGGAAACAAAACCGGGATTTTTGTACTGATTTTACCATGAATACTTCATGAATCTTGCAGATGTTGCTTCAGGTGTAAAACGAAACAAAATCACATTTCAAACTAGAAAACACCGACAGAGTACAAACCTCCAACCACAAACCTCTAAATGTAGCCTATCATTTTAATAAAAGACAATGTTGCAAAAAACGTTTTTAAACCCGCATTCGGGTTCCTATTTAAATCAAATTACACATAATCATAGATAACTATGGGCGACACAAATCATGGACATGGAGTTTTTTCATTGAAGGAAATGCAAAATGTCACATAGAAAAGGCAAAAAAGAGAGACTGAGTTCAGTGATGTCTTTAAAAAAAATCCCTTTATTAGACATCCAGCAGTTCTGCAGATGTTATGTTTTTACCACTGCTCCACTAGAGGCTATTTATTTGTTCACACAACCCTTCCCTCCTATTTGACGTAACCTAGTTTTAAAGTTTTCGGAGGGTATCGTACAAATTACAATGAAGCTTGTGGCTTGTAACAAGCTAACATGAATGTGCAGCTAGTGTTAGATAAAACATGACATCTATATAAAAGGGCATCACGCATCATCTGAAATGCTAAGCATACAAATATAAAATAAGATTTAGGTTACGTGTTACTCCCATAGTTCCTTTTGAGTCTATATACTTAATGGTAATTATATATTAGTTATGTTGTAATGTTCTAAAGTTCTTTCATGCTATGTAGCTTGTTTATGAATATGAATCAGAATGTCTCAACCTTCAGTTATTAAGTTTTAATGTAAATTTAAATATAAACACACACACGCACAGTATGTGTTTTGTATTTAAAGTGCAGTTGGAGCATCTAAATATGTCAAATAATAACATCCGTTTACGTTTATCTTTTTATTATCACAAATATATCCGACCGAACTTAATGTATCAGTACTCAAAATTGGCTATCACCCCTTTCTGATTAATAACGAGGTTGAGAAACTTATAATATCTGTGTTGTTGTGCATTTGATTTTGATTTTGGTGGTGAAATTGATTAAGTGTTGAGAAGTGAAGCTGGTTGGCTGTTAAGAACCTCATGTCAATCAAAAGATAAAATATCTTGACAACTTGTATATTAAATGTCTTTTTCTTGTGATATCTCAAATTAATTAAAGATATGTGCATCACAAGTGTTTGTCCACAAATGAATGCAGGTTATAACATTAATAATCAGATATCACTCTTTTATTATCTTCTGCACAGTTTACTCACATTCACTAAGACCCAGACACGGGCACAGACAAGATGGTAGAACAAACCTAACATAAAGGTAAAATCCACTTTTAATAAGTCATTTTAATATAAACTGTTGGTGAAAGAAGGACATTAGGGCTGTGACACTTTCACTCTAGAGCCACAACAATTATCTTCATTATCGATTCATCTAACTATTGATTTCTGAATGACTGATAAGTGTGTGAGATGTCATGATGTATGGAACCCGCAGAAGGTGACTAAGTTATCCATTGTGTATTACCAACAGTCCAAAATCTAAATGCATTCAGGTAAAGGTGGAGTCTGTGATTCTAATCCAACTCACTTTTTGTCAAATATCTCCTCACATTCCGCTAGCTGTCAATGTGTGTGTGCTGAACAAAAGCCCCGCAGTTAATACACAGCCTTGGCTCTGTAAAAGAGAAACAAACAAAGAGGCTCGGATCGAGCCACACAGCCCTGTTCTGGATAGAGGACAGGGGAAAGGCCATGTAAGAGAAAAGCAGCGGAAATCAGAAGGAGCACTGACTGTACGGGAGTATTTTGTCGGATTGTTGAGTCCAAATTTTTACAATCCAGGATCGCAGATTCCATCTTTAGTATTAATATAAAAAAAGAGAAAAACAACAAATCATCATATTTTGGGAGGCCGCAAACAGCAAATATTTTTTGCATTTTCGCTGATCGACTAAAGCCCCTGAAAACTTGGTTACAAATCTGCACAAAGTTACCATGATGCATTTAAAAAAACTTTCAGATATCCTTCTGCCGTGCTCAAAGCCTGGCGCCTAGATACCCACAATGCAATTTGACCGCTGAGTTGGAGATTCGGGTGTATAAAGCTAGCAGCGGCTAGCGTAGCGTCAAACAGAGATGAGGAGCGAGTTACAGAGATCTGGTAAGCTTCCGTCTAACTACCCCCCCCCCCAAATGCTTTTCCTT
>NC_045734.1:6465785-6476678 GCF_008692095.1 Etheostoma spectabile | reverse complement strand
ACGTCTTCACCCCAAAACCAACACTGACTCAGCAACATCACTTGAGGCAATGTATCACATTTAGCACAGCTTCCTGTGGAACCACTAACATCTTTAAACGACATTTTTCACATCTGCAGTAGTACTCCACAAGATCCGTAAACAGACGTTTTGATCAAATCACTGCAGTTCTTCTTTAAGAATTTCTTTATAAAAATCAATTATTCATAACTAATGTTGATAAATCCTGGATGGTGCAAGTATGTGACTAAACTTTTTTTTTCCCCAACTGAATTACCGCCCACTTCAAATCAGTAAAGAAGAGTGCAGAAAAAAACAGAAACAAAGAAATATTTCATATGTAATAACAAATAGTATACCAACTGTGGCTGAAAAATAACTGGTCTCACACAAGACTCTGAAGCTGGTTGAGAAAATATTTTTTCGGGTCTTTCAATCAATGATAAAAATTGTCGTCAATAGATTTTCTGTCGGTGGATTAATCGATTATTGGACTAACTATTTCCTCACTAGTTGGATCGTTGCATAAGAAAGGTAAGTGTCGGGGATCCAGTTTGATATGGTGTCAGTGATACAGCGGCTGGACAAATTCTGGCGGAAAGATTCCCACTCGGCCTCGACAGCGCCCTCTCCAGGTCCGTGAGCCCGAGCAGTCCAGCAGGTCGATGATGTCATCGCGCAGGAAGTGGAGGTGGGCGGTCTGAGGGGGGGTGTAGTCACAGAGGGCGTGAGCCAGACGGGGTTTCTACACAAAGACAGAGCAAAGACATCAGTCAAACCGGTGTGTGTTCAACAAAAGCAGTTTGTTAAGAGTAACGATGCTTCATGGTCCGTCATACCCCGACAAATCGTTCATGCAGACGCTGGGGGGGCTCCCTTTCTGGGTGAGAGGGGTGGGAGTAGAGGCGGCCTGAGGGGAGGGACTCCTGAGAGCTGCTTTTATAAGGGTTGGGGTACGGGTTACGCCCAGGCTGGGACAGCAGGCCAGGGGATTCAGGAGGGTCTCTGAGGTAGACCACTTTGTCCACGCCGATGCTGTGAGTTCTGTAGAAATCCACCAAACGGTTGAGGGAGCAAAACGACTCGTCCCAGATGCAGTACTGACCGCCCCCCTCCAGCACTCGGAAATGTTCCACCCTCTCTCCGTAGCTGCAAAATAAGAGAGGTAAGATAGGTTAAGGGGATAAAGGCAGGTATGTGCACGCTCCTTTATGCTCCAACAGCAGTATGAAGATGAAAGTGTCATTCCTCTACCGGTTTCTTTGTTTAAGAATTCATGCTGAGGTGATGTGCACAACTCTGTCCCTGTGGGAAATGAGACTACAGTTCTCGGCAAATGTCAACACACACACGCACACACGCACACACACACACACACACACACACACACACACACACACACACACGCACACACGCACACACGCACACACGCACACACGCACGCACGCACAAACACACAAAGCTTGCCATAGTTAAGTAGTGAGTATGTCACTAACCGAGTGAAGATATAAGCGGATACGATCGACAGGACATATTTATAACTGTTTTGATCATTGACTAATTGCTATGGTATTAGGGGACCACTAAGGTCTATATAAAAGCATCCATAGTGCACCATGTCATGGGACCTTTAAAGACTGAAATATATTAACATTTCAAAACAAACATGCATAATGTCCAGTACTTCTGCATAAATCTGTCCATTGTCTGATGTGTAATTGTTTATTAAGCTTCTTCCTCCCTCACACACCCGACGATAATCCCCTAAAGACTCTGAAAGGAGGGCAACACCACTACCAGGGCTTGTTTGTCGAGATGTGTCAGCCTAAGAAATGAGAGGTCTGGGGGATTTTGTAGTGTTTTAGTTAAAATGTTGGATCAGCGCAGTGGTTTCCTCACAGCAAAGTCTCCTTTCTGAATAGAGTTTTCATTTTCTCCCATTTTCGGCGCCAGTTTCCTCCCACAGTCCAAAGGTTAGTTAGGTCATTAGAGACTCTACATTGCTCATAGGTGTGTGAATTTGAATGGTTGTCTGTCTACTACTGTGTCCCACTTCCACACTACATACTTATATATACAGAATATAATATACTAAGAATATAATATACTACATAATAGTGTCTTTCAGATCAGACAGATCAATCAAAGTGCTGTTAAACTTAGCAAACAGATGGAATTTATTTTTTTTCAAAAACAATGTAACAGCTATTTTTTGTTTTCTAAAAGGGGTTCCTGGTGCTGTTTTATCACTACCAATAATTGTACATGTTTTCAGCTGTAATCAGATCATCAATCTTCTTTGTCCATCAGAAGCACACACACAAATCAAACGTTTCTTATTGAATGCTTACAAACTGTTTTAAGTTGCTCCTTATTGTTCCTGTTTTAACACACTACACACCTAAAACATATTTATAGTTAGTTATAGTTATAGTAGCATGTGATCGGGACATTAGTAATGTGTGTTAGCCCTGTGAGAAAAGAAAGAGCAGCTAACGCATGGATAGTTCAGAGGAAGTTCGCCTGTCTTTAATCTCACTAAATCATTTACATTGGTATGTGTCGGTCTGGCTTAACGACCTGATGCTATTTCTCTCGAGGATCAACTGACACATTCCATAAAATATGGGATCCGTTGTTGTTGTACTTTGAGAGGCTTGACACTCTCCCCCCAGATAATAGAAGGCCCTAACAGCTCTGCCCAATACACACAGTTGAGTTGTCTGATACCTGATGTGAGCTTTTCATAAAGTGGAAATTACTTCCTTTCTCAACCTCATCCTCCCTTATTTTTTATGTTTTTAACTTTTTTTTAACTTTTGTTTTGTTTGTAATGGCAGTATGTGGGTGGGATATGATTAATTTTCAAATAAGAAAACAGAAATCAAGGCACTGTAGCTAAATAAATGGATCTGTGTTGTCTTATCTTTCTTGAATAAAAACATGGTTAAAAAATAAATAAAATAAAAGTACGTTGCTGCATTAGTCACGGTGTCATCGTGATGAACTGCAGACGTGAGGAGGATTAGAAGAATTTCCTTTAACGAGACTGCAGTTTACAACTATAAAAACACCCCTTGTGACTTACTCCTACTCCAACCACACATGTCACTCAACACCCCAACACACATATCTGTCACGCTGCACCTTTACTAGACTTTTTGCTTATATTTTAAGATTACTTTCTTAGATTTTTTTATGGTTGAATATTTGTTCACTCTTTTCAATCCTGCCTTATTTCATTCTTTGTAAAGATATGAGTGTAGTCAGTAATACACTGCCCCATTTGAGGCTGATGCAAATGCAATTTCGTCACGCTTGCATAATAACTACGATAAGGTATTGAATCTAAAATGTTGATTGAATAAAGTGTTCTTGAACATGATCGCCCTCTACTAATCATTCTGAGGATTGCACTCTATGGTAATGTTTGAGTATGTGTGCATAAATAAAGCAAACCTCTTATCTCTCAGCAGGCAGACAGACAGATGTTGTGCTTTAAAGCATTACTATGTGCACAGCATGTACATTCATCTCTGTGGCATGTGTCAATTGCATAATGTACCTGTGTTTAATTAAAGACTGAGCGGTGTTATGCAATGCCCCAGAATATTGAACACATTTAATTTACCCTCAATGATTAAATGTGTCCCACGTCACTTTGGTGACCCAAATTACATCACCTGACACACACACACACACACACACACACAATCTCTCTCTCTCTCTAACTGTCTGTGCAGCTATTTTTAGCGCGGGTTCTCATACAAATATATTAAAATAGTCTGACTCTCCCTTCCACCAGCCCTGATACACACTCAAAGAGACCTGGATGCTGGAACTGTAACATGCTAATATGCTCAATGTGAAGAAAACAAGCATCCATCTGTACAAATAATATAAGGAGGAGATGCTGCTGTCTGCCTGTTTCATGCAACCCTTCTGATCGTAGAGTATATTCTGATGGCCAGGTGTTACATTTATTATTAGGTCAGACCCAGGAGCAGAGTATCACCTCTCAGGTCATTAAAGACACTAGGGAGGTTTGATGAGAAATTACAGTAAGTCAGCAGATTCAACACGTGCAAATATATCCGCTGCAACACAGCACACAATTAACATCCCAATGTGTAAATAGACAGCAGAGGCAGGTTACGTCAGTCTGCAGCATGAGATTTGTGTCTGTGTGTCTGTGTCTGGTGTGTGGTTCGCTCACTGACCTAACAGAGACGGAAAACTCTCCAGGAGCGGATTCACTCTCCCTCACCAGGAACACTCCAGTCTCCTGCCAGCACAGACGCTTTTCAGCCTCTAGTCTCGACACCCGTCCTGCAAACCACCTACAAACAGACAAACACACACACACACACACGCATGTAAATGATACTCTTTTGTTGAGCTAATGTATTTTTGTATTTAGAATTATGGTTTTTCTCATGTTACTCTTCAAACGGGCATGAGCACATGAGTACATTTTGAATGAAAAAACAACTCATTTACAGTATGTTCAGTGGTTTCCAACCAAGGGGTCAAGACCCCAAACATGGTCTCAGAATACCTCTGAGGGGTCACAAGATACTGTTTGTTTTTTCACCTCATTTTTGCATTTTTTTCTTTTGAAATACACAATACTTTCACCTCTTTAGGTATCGCAAATTCCTTCAAATGAATTGTTTTGGTTAAACACTGATCAGATCATAACCTGTCATGAAGAGTCACAAGTAGACAACACGTTTGCAGTTGTTTGTCCTAAATTGATTTGTTGTCAAAATATGTGGACCAAATATTATTTTTTTTACGGATAAGGAAGGAGGGAAATGTAGTTCTCTGGCACGTAGCCACGCTTCCCCTGGATCTCTGCTGTGACCCAGCAAGAATCATCCTCCATTTCTTTCACCTAAAACACACACATGCAGTTATTCTTACTATGTAAACATGCAATCTTTTTAACTTTTAAAACCTCTAATTGCATCAACCTAAACAATTACACATACACACACACACAAACACACACTTACCTTGATAATGTCCCCTTTCTGAAAACTGATCTCGTCTTCTTCTGATGCTGCAAAAGAGAAAAGAGCCACCGCCTCCATCCTGTAAAGGAAAGTCAAGTCCACCACAAAAATAGTTTCACTTCATGAATGAAGAGAGAGAATGGGGCGATGCCACGATATTACAGGATGAGATAATCTGTGTGTGTGTGTCTGTCTTTATGTGTGTCTCTAACATCCTGCTCATTAGTTAATGAGTTTTTTTTTTGCATGTGTCCCTCTGTTCCTCCATGTGACTGAGTTAGAGTGTGTGTGAACACGTGGAGCTGGCGACCGCCCTCTCAATCTCCATCTCTGATTTCTACACACTTTAAACTCTGGAGCTTTAATGAAGCATTTCCACGTGGGAAATCAGTGACAGTGGATGGAAGATACGAGAAGGAAGGAAGGACTAAAAATAGTCTCAAACAGAATGGGATGACCTCATGATGAAGTATTTGCAAAGGCTTCAGCCAATTCACACATACTTTAAATTATCAGCTGACATTAAAAAAAAGGTAAAAAGGTGTCACCATGTTACGTTTCATAAACCAATTTTCTCAACTACAGCCATTGTGAAAACTGGAATCCTGAGATTGAGTTCTTCTTTAGAGTGATGGATTGTATGGATAATTGGAAAGTCTAATTCTAGTATAGGTGAATAATTCAAAAGTATCAACACAGATAACACAACAGCACAGATTCAGAGGAAGCAGTAGAGGATGTGGTTGCTTTTAATTGGTGCGCCTCTCCTTTTCCTGCTCCCTCCCCCCCCCACAGTCTGTTTCCCCTCCTGCTGTCTGGGAAGAGGTACAGGAGGATCTGTGCCAAATGTTAATAGTTTGTTTGTAAGAGACAAAAGAAGAGAAAGATCGACAGTTGCAGAAGCAGTGTCCGATGTACTGTAGCTAAAGTTCATTTCCACCACCAGTCCCTGGATGGGCAATCCAGCAGAACGCTAAATAGCTTTTTTTTTGCACTACTATAGACCTGTGCTGGAAGTAAAGAAGAGTACAACTGAATTATATCAATGCATCTTAAAAATCAATAGAGACATTATATCATGAAAAAGAAAAAAAAATCAACATCTGGTATTTAATAAAATTGTAATATTTAATGTTATGTAATTCTAAAAATTGATACAAGAAACAAATTCAAAATCAGTCAAATCAGGGCAATTCCTCTTTTACTAAAGTAATGAATACATCCCAACATCATGAAGGCAGGTGTTTCCTGAGTTAAGAGTGTCTTGTTCATCACTCGTAACAAAATAACATAAGGCATTTGCAGTGTTGTGTGTGTGTGTGTGTGTGTGTGTGCGCGTGTGTGTGTCAGTAGCAGTCCACTATGACCTCATGCCCTGGCTTTGTGTCTGGATGAGTGTGAGCGGCGCTCGCAGTCAGTATGTCCTGCAGCAGAGAGAGGGGAGAGTTGTGGATGTGATCGCTGCTTTGAGTCAGGACGTCCAGCCTCTCGTCTAAATCCAGAGACCTCAACACCTCGCACACGCTCACAGTCACACTGTCCCCTCGCCCGTCTGCTCCACTGAAACTTCTCTGTGCTGAGATGTCCACCTCACTGGCCCGATCGCTCTCCATCCCCAGTATCTTTGTGATCTCCTTCCCCCAGCCCCTGCCAAGCAGTTCACAGGATACTGTTGCCATGGCAGCAGTTACATCCAGCGCCCCTAGCGACAGAGGGCAGATTGTCTCTCTGAGTATTATCAGCAGTCGACAGGCCTTCAGACCCACAGGTCTATCGCAGTCAACCAGACCGCTCAACAGCGCTGAGAAGACTCCCAGCTCGACCACATGGGCCAGTTCTGACTGCACGCCCTCTGTGTGTGTGCCAGGGTGTGTGTGAAGTGTGTAGGCCTGATCAGAAACTACACCATAGGGGTGTTGTAGGGCACGATGTGCATCTGACCCCTTTCTGTAACCGCGGTGAGCTGAAAAGGCTTGGTCCAGCAGCAGCTCAGCCAGCTCCAGCGTGTGAACTTTGACCTCCCAGTCTAAATCGGCGCTGCCTTGGGAGAGGACGGTGCGCACACACTGCATCAGGAAAGAAGTGGAGGGGGTGGATGATGATGGAGGCGAGAGTGAGGAGTGTGACAAGAACCAGGAGATGAAGTATTGTACAACAGCCCTCCTGGGGAATCCCTCTGTGTCCTGGGAGAGGATTTCAAGCAGCCGGCTCACTATTTCAGTCTGCATAGAAGAGAAAATCCTCGATATATACATCTGAATTCATTGCACCCCCGGTTTTTATTTTTGTCCTTATCTTTAGAGGCCCGGTACACCTACACAGGTAGCAGGTAAGTCTGCTAATTTTGAGGGTAAATACCCTTTACAAAATATAAAAAGGAGACTATTATAGAAGGAGAGGATAATAATAACAATACAAAATATATAAAAGCTCTAATATATGTAGAAACAACAATTATGTTTCTATTGCTTATTTACAGGGATGAACGTAAAAACAGGAACAAAAACCAGAACACGGTAGCAATTATACAATTAATCATAGGAGCAAAGAAAGTCTTGATTTTAAAATCTCAACAGTGTTTGCCTCTCTGATCGGACAAGGTAAGTAAATGCTCTGACACCAATAGATTGCTTATTAATCTGAGTGTGCATGGGTGAAAAATAATAATAGTAAACTTTATTTATATAGCACCTTTAATCACATTAAATGCAGCTCAAAGTGTTTTACAAAAAGAAACATGCTAATCTTTTACTCTGTCCTAAGAAAGTAGCAGCTTATGTTAATAATCGAAAATGTTAAACAATGGATTGAAGGCATAGAAGAAAAACTATAATTTGACATTTTATCCCACATCACAGCAAGTGCTTCCCTGTAGTTTTATGCCAGAGTCAAATGTCCCAACAGTTTCTGCCTACCTGGTCCTGAGTGAGTGCTGCCCCCTGTTGCCAGCTGTGTGTCAGAGTCTTTGCCAGAGCAGAGATGGCACTGGCTCTCACATAACTCTCTGTATCCTGGAGGGCCTCCTTCAGGAGAGGAGTAGCACAGCAGCCGCCCAGCAGAGCCTCAGACGCATCACACAGGTCCTCGCCTGATGTCACGGAGACGTGCACACCGGCCAGGTGTCCCAGAAACTCCACCGTCGAGTCTCTCACCTCCCAACGCATGTCACACGCACGCTTCTTCACTACCTCCACCAGATCTATTCATGTATACACATACAGATCATTTCAGTGACACATTATTGAATATAGCCTAGTATTGACGAGCTTGAGTGAGTGGGCTGCTGCTGAACTTTACCTTGTCTGAGCTGGTCTGTTATTAAGGAGAGGTCAGTGCACACTCCGATCCACTTTATGAAGGCCTGGTAGGACTTGTGGAGTACCTACAGTAAGAAACACAGACACGGTCATTTCAATGATAGTAAACAACAATGATTTAGAGATATTTCTTAGCTAACTTTTGTAACCCTCATAAGCAGACTCAGACTCTCCATGTGACTTAATGAATTCAAATATGGTGCCGTCAGTGGCTAGAGACTCTCATGTGACCAGACAAAACCAGACAAACAGCCAAAAAGCCGCATACATGCCGGTCTACCCATCTTTTACTAAAACATTAGCTACTTCCCATTCCTGGAGAATGCTATAACATGTGAGATAACATATATCCCTGTGTGTATATTAAGGCCCCTACTAATTATTTAATTATCGAATAATTAGCAGATGACCTCTTGATGAATTTTTAGGTTTTAACCATCCCAATTTCTCAGAACACAATATGATGTCTAGAGATAGCTTGTTTTGTCTGAACAACACTCCAAAACATAACTGTTTTCAACGATATGAAACAAAGAAAAACAGCCACTTGAAAAAAGTTATTTAAGTGAAATATTTAGACTTACTATTCTTGCGATATTTAAGTATGACTTTATGCTTGAACTATAATGACTTTTCCGGTAAAAATATTTTGACTTTATTTTTAATCTGTCTTCTTCTTCATCACTGCTCCCCAGTAGCAGTAGTAGCAGGCACAAAATAAAATAAAAGAAGCTGTAATTAAGCATGTGTAGACAGGAAACACACATAACTTACAGTGGGGTCAGAATCAGGATTGTTCAGATATTGTATCAGAATTGTGAACACTTCACTGATCTTCTCCTTCGCACCTGAAACACACAAGATGGGCATAGGTACTAAACCTTTCATTGGAAAAATCCTTCTCTTGTGTGTGTGTGTGAAAACACACACTATAATGTTCATATACTGTAGCACTTGTTTTGTGTCAGAATATATTTTATCCAACTTTCTTCTATTTTGTTAGAAAATCCTGCAAATTATTTAAACCATTTTACACATTTTTAAAGTGAGATTTACATTTATACTTATATTACTTAGTACTAAGAAAATAGATTATGATATTCTTCACTGTTCTGCTGTATGTTTCCAGTATTTACTTACTGAGGAGTTAGACTAATAAAAAGCAGATTTTTATCTCTTTCCAATAAAGTTTCCATCAGGTTAAAGTAAAAGTGGTTAGGAAAGGAAAGAGAGCATTATTTCTATTTGGATCATCCCACATAAACACACACAGTGTTACCTGGGCTGCTGTTGAGAGCCGTTAGAGCGTCTAGGGCACATTTCTGAACTTTGCCACTGCCGATTACGTTCCTGCAAACCTCGCTGCAACCAGCGAATGAGGAGGAAGAGATGCCACTGCTGATCCTTAACAATGACACAACCGCAGTGACAATCAAAACAGGAGGACAGGGGAGGACGCCAGAAGGCTGGGAGGGAAAAGAGAGAGAGAGAGAGCAAGGCAGAGATGTTAGTCTGCTTGTCATAAAGAATACAGTCTCGTCTCCTCTCCTCTGTTCTGTTCTGTTGTCTTTGCAGCCTCACCGTGAGTGTGATCTGTGGTGTGTTCGTCAGACAGACACAGGTCATAGAGATGCAGGAGGTTTTACTCTTCAGCTGCTCTACCACTGAAACCTGATGTTCGTCGGCTGCAGGGACAAAACATATTAAGTTATAAAAAAATACAAAAATGTGTTCATTCTTTCTGGTGAACTGTGTATATCTGTGTGTTTTACCAGCGGTGTTTGTGCCCAGTAGAGTCAGACCAGTTATAATGTCGAGGGGGAGCAGTAGTATTCTCACAGCCCGGGCTGTGTGGACAGTATCACTGCACAGAAGAAGAAGAAGAAGAAGAAGAAAACAGCACCCATGGGTGAATAACATCCTGGTTACTGGTAAGTGGTGAGTGTGAAGTGCTGCTGTGATCAGATGCTTACTGGTGACCTCTGCTAAGCAAAGCAGCTGCAGCATGAATGAGGTCAGCGGGTCGGCTGATGGTCAACATGGACGATAGAAGACGGGTGACGCGTTGGTCTGGGACACGTCCATCAGGGCCGCAGCTGCTGAAGACGAACATGAACGTTGTTTAAGAAACCACTCATTATATGTATGTTTTATATCTATGGTATACAGTGTGTCATTTGTTTCTCTCTTTCTTTTTACATTAGGTGCAGCAGTCAATGCAGACAAAACAATTGTGTTATAACTTATCTAAAACTACAGCACTTTTTTCATATAATTCTTCTTTTATACTAGTTGTCAACTGTAGAAGCATTATAAGCACAAATGTAGTATGGGAATTACAGTATTATTCACAAGGTAAAGCCTTTGTAACATTTGGAGCTTTAAGTAAACTGGCTTGCAGAAACTGCCTATTGAGCCAGAGGGCCTGCCAACATAATTGAGCCTAAGTGGATAGAATGTAGATAAAGCCTGCAGAGTATCTGCTGTTCACCTGAGTAGGATTCAAAGACAGTTTAAAGTACAGATACTATGAAAAAAAAATTACTTTTTCTGGGATT
>NC_045734.1:6465672-6465775 GCF_008692095.1 Etheostoma spectabile | reverse complement strand
TTTTGTGTCTCTGGTGCTTCCACACTCAAACAAACTTGGAAAAAACCTATCCATGATGGTTTGAGTGAGATATGGGTTTCTGAATGTCCTCTGCCTTCAGTCT
>NC_045734.1:6459341-6465662 GCF_008692095.1 Etheostoma spectabile | reverse complement strand
TGTTCAAAATCTGCACGGCTTTCTACGTCACTAGCCGAGATGAATTGGCTGTAGCACATGCTAGCACTAGCATGCTAGCTCGTTCTCGATGTCAAAACACTGCTAGAAAACACACTACTTCCCTATAATCTCCAAAAGAACTACCTCCATGTCCCTGCTCTGCAGGTATTCCACAAATGGCCCTCGTTTAGAAGAAGTCTCCCAGCTAATCCTGCCTTGTACTGACCAAAGGTGGAGAAACAGTTATCTAGCTGATGTGATCTTACCTAGCTACTGCACATGTCCAACTCCCAACAAAGATAGTAAAGAAGTGAGATGTCTCACTCTGTAGCTAAAACAGAGACCCAAACACAGAGGGTGAAAAGAGGAACTGCAGCAATGTGCAGTACAAGTAAACTATGGTGTTTTTTCAAAATTAAAGCATGTTAACCTATTCTGGGACAACCTCAAAATACAAATATTAACCTGAAAATGAGCATAATATGGGTGCTTTAAAAGGTACGTTAGGTTAGAGAAAAGGGTCACCTGTCAAGGGACTCACTAGATTTATGATAAACTGCTGCAAAACATCATTTCACAATAATACTGGCCTTTCATAGGAGTGCTAACAACTTTCTGGCACATTTGGATTGTATACAAGAGGATGGAGCCTTGTAAAAATAAATTGCAATGTTGAAATTAACAGCATTGCATTGTTAAAGTCATTGTTAAATCCAAGCTCCTTCGGCGAGGAAGATGCCTTCTGTCTGATCTGTGACAATAATGTTAAATTGTGTATTATTTACATTTTTAATATTTAATGTAATTGTATTTAGTGGTGCATTTACTTTTTTTAAGATTTTCTTTTTAGGCCTTTATTGATATGACAGCTAAAGATGTAAAGGGGAGAGAGAGAGGGGGAATGCCATGCAGCAAAGGGCAGCAGGTCTGAGTCAAACCCAGGCCCGCTGCGTCGTGGAGTAAACCCCTATATATGGGTGTTACACTGTGTTTGTGTTCATATGAGAGAGCCGGTGTACCTGTTTGCAGCCAGAACGACATCCATCAGAGGCAGCGTGAGCTGACTGCAGCCTGCTGTCACCAGTTCTTCCAGAGAGTCTGTGACTGTCTGGAGCAGCTTGTCCCGGAGTGGAGGCCCGGCCTGGGCCAGGAGCAGGGCCAGAAGTTTGAGTATCTGCAGACTCTGATGGAGCTTTGTGTTTTCTTTGGGAATCAGAGACTCCTTAAGGTACTCTGAGATCCCCTTAACAACAGCACTGTACTCTTCGCTGGTTTCCATGGTGACAGCTGGGGATTCTAAGTCTGTAACAGAGTGATGTATCCTCCTCTCATCTTCTTCTTTGTTATTGATGCCGTTAGATCCTGCAGACGAGACTTTCTGAAAGAAGAGCAGGATGTGGGCGAGCATGTGATTGGCGGCTGAGGCAACAAATAGACTCGTGTCTGTCTGGAGTTGTAGGAGCGAAGCAATGAAATCTGGAGAGTGAGGAAAAACAGATTTCAGCTATGAAGTGGTAAAATAACGTCTTTATTCCTAAATATTTCCTGTCTCCATCTCATCAAATTGTCTTTTAGGATAGACAACATATTAGAAAAGATGGTCTCATTTCCTACATTAGGTTTCACCTGATTGTACAAAGAAACTGAGAGCCTTTGGGTGTTGCAGCATGCTCCTTAAGCCCTGGATCCAGCCAATCCGTAAACAGGGATCGTCCCAGAGTCCTGCTTCTTGCCAGTGCTGAAGGTCGAAGACCTGGTTCAAAACAGATTGTTCCTGCAGAGGGGACATCATCAAAATCGGAAATTGTTTGTAACAATTTAGTAAATGTACAAGGTGTCACTAACGCTACCTGAAGCATCTTGAAGCCGTCCTCAGTGGCAGCCATTAAGCCGGTGAGCCTAAGAGTGAAGGAGAGGACACCGGGGTCTGAAGCTGTGTTGTGAACCACAGTGGATATGAATTTGAGAAGACATGGGCAAGCCTCCAGCAGAGATCCTCCTTCATCAAGAGAAAAAAAGGTGGACATGAGATAGTGGTACAGATCTAATATCCATCTGTCCATCCACAGCTGGAATAACCCTCAAGGCAGATCCCCCTGTTCTCCTCACTCTATACTACATTTGGTATGCATAATTTTGTCTTTGCCAGACTTAACATGACAGATTCCCTTTGACAAATACTTTTCTTTTGGAATATCCACCATGTAAGCATTGTATCAAGAGAAATTAAAAAGGGTATCAAAATTCAAATTCAGTTTAAAGGTGTAACAATTTGTTGTTGTTTAATCAATAAGTCAACTGTCAGAAATGAATTGACTAATGGGACCATGGCACATCCAGGTGTGTTCTTCCTTCCTACGCCAAAACAGTGACAGAAAGTTGAAACTGAAAATCAGTGTCATCATAAAAAAAAGCGGGGGGAAAAACTGTAACTAAAAAGACACAGACATCAAGAAAAATGATCATAATGCAAACAAATGTCAAAGTGAAATAATATAATAGGATTGTGAGATTATAACTTTTTGATGTTTGTGTTTTATATATCAGTTCAACATTTTTCAGTGCCAATATTTGTGGTTTCAATGACAAACTTTATTTTCAACACCACAGGTTACTGTCACTGTTCTAGCTCCACAGGTGTGCCCCATGCCACACACCACACTAGTGATGTGTTGCTTTTGTTTCTTTTTCTTTGTTTTTACAGCACAACTTCTACTCAGCAGTTTTTATTCATCGACTCTGTACAATACTGACTACAGATTCATCCCATCTATTTGTTTTGCTTATGTTGTGGTATATGCATTAGTTTATTATTTAGTATAGGTATGTCTCCTATTTTAATCCCAGTCTAAAAGCTTGACTTGTCATTTAATGGAAAAAAACAGACAACATATGACAGATAACCAAACTATAGAGCCCAGTTTAGTACTAACCAGCCTCGGTGAGCCCTGTAAACCAGTCCAACAGTTTCTCCAGGCTGGTGTCATCGGGTACAGACCTCCCTGAGTCCGCCAGCACCTCACACACACTGGGCAGCAGCAAAACACACTCTCTGTCCATGGTACTAACGTGTGTTTGTTATGAGCATTTAGGATAAACTGATTTAAACTGAGAGTTTACAGCTGAATAGTTGCATTGAAGCATTCATTGTTAACTCCGAATCGCGTATCTGGAAATACAGCTTGAAACTATGTAGCTAGTAAATGAAATGTAACAGCTAACGTTAGCAAAAATTAACAAAATTCCTCCAAGTTTAGCTCAACGTCCATCCGCGGGAAATTATTTCGGATGTAGCTACCGATTTGTGGCGTCCCTCTTATTTCTTTCAGAGTAAAATGTGAGAGTCATAACACGGACACTTGCACGGTTTACTGATCTATAAACGTGTATGCAGGTTACATTTCATGTGCAGGCCCCAAATAGCACCGGTCCCTATGTTTTACAGCTCTACCTTCTTAGCGTAGCGCTTCCTTCTCCCTGAACCAGTTCCGGTGTTGCGTTTCCGTCACATCGTCCATTTTCACATAATCGCACATGGTGCCGCGCCGGTCGAGGACCGTCAGCCTCTTAGTTTTGGGGATTCTGCTCTGTAGTGGCGAGAAAACCGTCTCGTAGTACCTGATAAATGCAAGATACGGTGGATATGGTGGACGACCCCGAGTATGACGAGGAGGAGCCTTCCTTCAGCGACCCGGAGGACTTTGAGGATGATATCGAAGACGAGGGTGAGCGGCAGCAGGAAAAATGCCGGCTTTCTGGCCTGTTGCTAACAGTTAGCTAGCTAGCTAACTAGCGGACAGCCGTGTTAACGGCACTACATATGCTACAAAGCTAACTTGTCATTTTACCTTCTCGCCCGTAATGTCTAAACTTTGAGGTCAGATTTTCAGGAATTAAACAGATACATCGCCGTTTTGATTAAAATTATTCTGAATGACCAACGCCGTTTAACGTTAATATCACGAGCTAGCTAACGTTGCTGTTGTAGCCTTACCCCCACCGTGGCCTTGTCACTGTCATTTGGAAAATTGGAACGGGGTAAAGCTCACTAATGATGTACATTCTTTTTCGTAATGTTACCTGTCGGAATAGGTGATTGAGACCAAGGCCGTTGCCGCGAACCTGCAGTCGGTGGTTTGCATGAAGCAGCTGGCAATAGAAGCTGTCTTTCACATCAGTGTAACATTAACGTTAATCCTAACGCAGGGTGGAGCGGAGTGTGTTCCATCGCATCCCTCGAGTCTGCAAATAAAACGCAAACAAATGACACATCAGCAAAGTGACACTTATACACTCAACGGCCAGTTTATTAGGACCCTAGATAAAAATCTATAAAGTTTAATACAACGGCCCTGTCAGCCATCCCCGTGTAAAGTGTATAATGTTAAATTTTCTGAACTGTGTGGTCATTTTGGAGGATCGTGGTGCTGTTGAATTGCATTGTGTTTTTTAGTTTTTTTTTATTTATATACATTTTATCCATCCCTTGTAAACGAAGTTAGTCTAAACATTAGAAACCGTTACTGGTGTAAAAAAATAGACTTCAACAGCACCACAAATTACAGCCTCCACAATAACCATAACGTTGGATTAACACTTCTTTGAAACATGATAAATAAACTGCCTAATAAACTGACAACTGATTGTAGTGCACTTCTAAAAAGTTATATAAATCAAGCTTAAAATAACTTTCCATAGTGCACTGTATTTTACCTGCCAACTGGGTTTGTAGAACACTGTGAAATTTGACTAGAGAGTGGTATGTTGGTAAAGGCTCATACTATGTTTCTGCAACATCACTAGTTGAACGCCATCCGAGAACCTTTGTTGTATGTACCCTCCCTTTTTCCTGTCTGTCTTTTACTCTGTTACTGTCCAGTATAGGCCAAATCTTTACTAAATAATAGCTAATAACCATTCCAATGATTAAAAAAAAAAAGAATCCAGTGGTCGCGTGGCAGTTTGAATTGAGAGACATTGGGGCACGCAAATGCATGTGGAAGCCCAGGCCTTCACAGACAGATCAGATAAGTGACTTCACAATACTGTTTCACACACTGATCTTCCCACCCCTCCCTCTCTTCAGAGTTCTTGGAAGACATCCTGAGAGAGAAGCCCCAGGAGGCTGACGGGATAGACTCGGTGGTGGTGGTTGACAACGTCCCTCAGGTTGGCCCAGAGCGTTTGGAGAAACTCAAGAATGTCATACACAAGATTTTCTCCAAGTTTGGCAAGATCACCAACGAGTTCTATCCTGATGCTGATGGCTTGACCAAAGGGTATGTGTATCGCTGTCTACTATGTTATGAAATTATAATGCCAAAATGTTGAATTTAAGATGTAACACAGACCCATATCTTACACAGGTACATCTTCTTGGAGTATGGTGGTCCTACCCAGGCCCTCGAGGCGGTAAAGAACGCAGATGGATACAAACTCGACAAACAGCATACATTCAGGGTCAACCTCTTCACTGACTTTGACAAGTAAGTGTTTAGTGTCTGATAAGGAGTGCAGCAAATGTGACGGCTGATGTATGTAAAACAAGTAGATCAATTCTGTTTGCTTATTTCCCCAGGTACATGAACATCAGTGATGAGTGGGAAACTCCAGAGAAGCAGCCATTCAAAGATTTTGTGAGTATAATTTTTTTAACAAACACTTCTTTGTTTTTTAATCATAAGTAGCTTATTACAGATAAGTTTGTTTTATTCTCAAATTTAGCAAAATATTTGGTTTTACCTCTATGCAATCCTTTAAATTTGGCCACTTAATGTCAATATAATTAATATGTCTGTCTGTTTAGGGTAATATGCGCCATTGGATTGAGGACGCAGACTGTCGTGACCAGTACAGTGTGATCTACGAAGCCGGAGAGAGGACCGCCATTTTCGCAAACGATGCTAAGGAGCCAATCACATCGGAAGAGAGAGCAGTAAGTAGTTGATCACACTTTGAAATACAGGGTTAAAAGGCTTGTATCAAATCTAATTCAACAGTAGTGGTTGGCTTGCAGAACAATAACGTTTCTGTGTCTTGATGCAGCGCTGGACAGAGACGTATGTCCGCTGGTCTCCAAAAGGCACCTACCTGGCCACCTTCCACCAACGTGGCATTGCATTGTGGGGCGGCGAGAAGTTCAAACAGATTCAGAGGTTCAGCCATCAGGGAGTGTCCCTCATCGACTTCTCACCATGTGAGAGGTAATCAATATTCTGTTTTACTACCACTTATAGACACTTTTGTAGCACTAGTCGTTACCCGATGAACTGTGTGTGTGTGTGTGTGTGTGTGTGTGTGTGTGTGTGTGTGTGTGTGTGT
>NC_045734.1:6455130-6459325 GCF_008692095.1 Etheostoma spectabile | reverse complement strand
TGTGTGTGTGTGTGTGTGTGTGTGTGTGTGTGTGTGTGTGTGTGTGTGTGTTAATGTCCCCCTCTAACCTATCTGCTGTTCACTTGGCTCCACCTTTTTAAAAACTAAAACAATTAGAATAATATGATTCACACTGAAAAGAATGTAAATGTTATGCTAGATTCCTATAGGTCTAAATGTTTTGTTTTTTAAAGAAGCGAGACATGTACAGATTTTAAATCTAGCTGCATCAGTGTGAACAATTTATTTAGAAAAATGGAATATAAAGATTACAATAAACTAGGGATGTCACAGTCAAGTTTTTTTTCGCTGTGATTATTGTTGGTCATCTGTTGATACATAGTCTGATGCTCTTATCTACCCAAATGTTGATAAGATATCCAAATACTGAAGGTCCTGGCTCAAAACCATTATTCTGGTTAGCTTAAATTATTATCAATGTTAGATGAACTGCTTTGTTTTGGAATCTTCTGAAGCTCCATGTGTGGTTTTGGTGCCTTCCAGGTATGTGGTGACTTTCAGTCCGCTGATGGACACCAAGGAGGACCCACAGGCCATCATCATCTGGGACATTCTAACCGGACAGAAGAAGAGAGGTTTCCATTGCGAGAGCTCTGCACACTGGCCCATATTCAAGTCAGTACTCTGTGCTCCTTTCTTTCTCATTGTAAAAAATCCCGTTCACTTCCATGATGCTTTCACATTTGTTGCTCCTGCAGTCACTTGAATATATATGATAATGGAGCATATTGGTTCTCAGATGGAGCCACGATGGGAAGTTCTTTGCCAGGATGACCACAGACACGCTGAGCATCTATGAGACTCCAGTAAGTACCCATAACAAAACCTATAGTTATATTTATTCACGTATTAATGTGTTACTCGGTGTGTAGGTGATATTAAAGCCATGTTTCTGCCGCTTTCAGTCTATGGGCTTGCTTGACAAGAAGAGTCTCAAGATTACCGGAATCAAGTAAGGGTCCTTGACGATGCTTTTGTGATTAGTTTTTTCCAGTTGTAAATTGTGACGGCTTTCTCTCTGTAGATATTGACAATATTCTGCGTGTCTACAGGGACTTCTCATGGTCTCCTGGTGACAACATCATAGCGTTCTGGGTCCCTGAGGACAAAGATATCCCAGCCAGAGTGACTCTGATGCAGTTGCCTTCCCGTCAGGAGATCCGTGTCCGCAACCTCTTCAATGTTGTCGACTGCAAACTGCACTGGCAGAGAAATGGGGATTACCTGTGTGTGAAAGTGGACAGGACTCCTAAAGGAACACAGGTACACAGGTGGAGAGAACCGGGAAATAGCCGAGACCTCACTGGTGGGGGAAAAAAAATTAATTGCTCAATTTATGTTTCAATCCTTTTCAGGGCGTGGTCACCAACTTTGAAATCTTCCGCATGAGAGAGAAGCAGGTTCCTGTTGATGTGGTTGAGATGAAGGGTAATAACATTATAAACTCACAAAGTAATGCATGTTGTTTCCATAGAAGCCCCCCCCCCTGATTTTTTGTCTGCTGTGTTTCTGTCTATCCAGAAGGCATCATAGCGTTTGCATGGGAACCCAACGGCAGCAAGTTTGCTGTTCTCCACGGAGAGTCTCCCAGAATCAACGTCTCCTTCTATCATGTCAAAAACAACGGCAAGATCGAGCTCATAAGTGAGTAAATTGTGCAATCATGCCAACGGTCCTAATGACAAGGTGTAGGACCTCCACTGAGTGTGACAATTTGTCCTTTTTTTTCTACAGAGATGTTTGACAAGCAGCAGGCCAACAGCATCTTCTGGAGCCCCCAGGGACAGTTCTTGGTACTGGCAGGTCTCAGGAGGTCAGTTAAATGGGTGTGGGTGTGGGTGTGAGACACAAGAAGCTACTGATAACAAACTAAACAACTTTTCTGACACCTCTTATGAGAGCTAAGCTCCTGATTCTAACTCTGACCTGAGGCTCACAGTATTATATATTTGCACTTGTCAGTTTTAAATGAATGCCAATTTGTGTATGTGTGTAATCGCCTCTTTTCCTCTGTGCGTGCAGTATGAATGGAGCTCTCGCCTTTGTAGACACGTCAGACTGCACCATGATGAACATAGCAGAACACTACATGGCCTCCGACGTAGAATGGGACCCGACTGGCCGCTATGTCGTCACCTCCGTCTCCTGGTGGAGCCACAAGGTGCGTGCTGCTCCGAAATATTTTAAGCTCTTCGTCTTCTGTATTATTCAACAAAGACACGTAATAAATCATTGTATAGTATGAACAACACAGACCAAATTGCAGCCTTTGCGATTAGGAAATTGCATTTTGACATATTGCAATATTATTGCAAATGCAATAAATCGTTCCGCCCTATCCTAAATTCTTGTCTTTTTCTTTCCTGTCAAACCAATTCACTGTCAGTGGGTGTAAATTCATACTGAACTGGCACTCACATCCTATTCCTCCACTGTTTTTTATGCGTGTGTCTAGGTGGACAACGCCTACTGGCTGTGGACTTTCCAGGGCCGTCTGCTTCAGAAGAACAACAAGGACCGCTTCTGTCAGCTGCTCTGGAGACCCAGACCTCCTACCCTGCTCAGCCAAGACCAGATCAAGGTACCATTTAACTAAAAAAAATAAAATAAAAAAATAGACACACGAGTGCCACACATACTCCATATTGTATTTGTCATATGTTTTGTTGTTGTGAAACCTTTCTTTGCGGTTAATATACCCCTCTTCCTCTTGCAGTTGATCAAGAAGGACCTTAAGAAATACTCAAAGATCTTTGAGCAGAAGGATCGTCTGAGCCAGTCCAAGGCTTCTAAGGTTTGACCTGTTCATCTCGATTATTATACTTTTTTTATTTCGTAGTTTGTTGGGAATGATGCCCTCGCTTCCTCATTAACCAGTTAATACGGTGTTAACGCACAGTATGGTTAATGTGTGTTTAAGCTTATTTTAAGTTGCGACTCAATATATTTTGTCTCTTGAGATTTAAAGGATCTCAAGATCTCTGTAGTGTCCACACTAGAGACTAACAAGTGATTTACAGAGCCCCCTTAACACATCAGAGAAGTGATACAAAGCTACATGTTTACAAATCACAAACATTGTTCTGTTTGATGAAGCTAAATGTTGTCTGTGTTTGTGAGTAGGAGCTGGTGGACAAGCGCAGGTCCATGATGGAGGACTACCGTCGCTACAGGGAGACAGCGCAGCAGACCTATCAGGAACAGAAGAGTATCCGCCTCGAGCTCAGAGGAGGTGGGAGCTTTCTCGTGTTCTGTGCCCGTTAACCTTTTACCTCTCCTACATGTCTTCTTTAATTAAAAAAATAAATATATCAATGACGTTTTGTTTATTTTGTCTTCCAGGAGTGGACACTGATGAACTGGATAGCAATGTGGACGACTGGGAGGAGGAGACCATTGAGTTTTTTATCAACGAAGAAATCATTCCCCTTGGAGATCTGTAGTCCCCCACGCAGGTACCACTCCCACACAGTTTGATATGTCATCACACAATTAAGATTTATTGGAAAATCTTCATTTTGAGATTGTGTCATTGCATAGTTCGCAGTCAGTGGTTGGTCTCGTCTTTACTGCATATTAGGTCCTGTTTAAAGGTCATATTGGGGCGCCCCATGTACAGAGGCTCAGTCCTTGACGCAGCAACCGTGGGTTCCCCCCCCTCTCCCCCCGATTTCAAGACTTCTCAGCTATCCTATCGAAAAATGCCTAAAAAAAGGCCCCAAAAAAATCTTAAAATTTTTTAGCCCTCATTTACCCCTAGTTGTGTCTGAACATGTACATGATTTCAGTTTGATGTGCTCACGTTTTTGAGATGAAAATTCTCCAACTCTCCTAATACAATGGAGGTGATTGTATTTTAGGATGTTGCTCAAAGAAATGAAACGGCTGCTGCAAATCTTAACGTCTTTCAGTAAATGTCTCTTTATTCAATGGAAATTGCATTGTATAACTGTTCTGTACCAACTCGTTCAGTCTTTGTACAGCTGCTGAATTTGACGAAAAAACAGCTATTCAACAACATGGGGGGAAATTAGTCACATTCCTGTTTCTGCCTTGCATAGTGATTTTAGCCGTTAACATTGACAGCCACTGTTAGACTGAAATAGAAACACTGGTTTATTCAACTTGCGCTCTCTCTCTCTCTCTCTCTCTCTCTCTCTCTCTCTCTCTCTCT
>NC_045734.1:6441020-6455120 GCF_008692095.1 Etheostoma spectabile | reverse complement strand
TCTCTCTCTCTCTCTCTCTCTCTCTCTCTCTCTCTCTCTCTCTCTCAGTCCATCTGTTTTTGTGTGGAAGAAGGAGAGAGGAACTGCGTCATTGATTGGAGAAGGTTGACGACAACGCAGGGAATTTTGGGGTTCCCGATCACCAGCCCCATCATTCAACTTTAGTGACATCATCAAAGCACGCCTTGCGGATCAACAACCACATTGGGGGACAAGAGAAGATACTTTGAATTTGATATTTTCTCTTTGTCTCTCACCATCATCCGCCCCTTTTTTTCTCTCTGTGGAACTTATTTAGTACTGCCTATTTTTTTCTATTCATTAATCGCAGTCACTCACTCTCTAATCTCAACCCTGTGTCTCTTACCGGACCTTCTTTTTTCCAGGTTTTTTTTTATGAACTAGCCTCACCATGCTAGTGTGTTATCACAGGGCAGCACAGAGTGCCATACCAGTGGAGGATGAAGGCGTTGTGACTAAACAAGTAGCCTTCTTTATAAATGTGCTGATGTGGCGCTATAGTGGCCTGTATCCTCCTCCTTTCAGACTAGGCTTTCACACAGGGAGGGGGTCCGCAGTGGGAATAACTTTAAATAAACATTCAAACACAATGCTACCTGACTGTGTCTTGTGTTTGGTTCTTTATTTCAAGGGAGTAATATGTTGTATAGTCCTGTTCAGACCAGCCTGAGTGACATGGCTAACCATTTTGATAATTATGAAGCTTTACATTCTTTGGTCCCAGCCTCTCAAATGTTGCAACTTGCTGCTTTTTATATTAAAACACTTTAAATTATGTATCTTTTGGCTTTGGGCCGTTGTTTGTACAAATCAAGCAATTTTAAGATGTCCCCCGCAGCTCCAGGTAACTGATGGGTATGTGTTTAACTGAAGCCTTAAATTGTAGCTAAAATGTCCTCAAGGTAAAAATTTCTTTCTGCTCGGATCAGTTTTATATTTCTATCTTTCACCATAGTTAAAAATATTTATAAGTGAAGGTCACTCCACTTCACTGCTTCATAGCTACTATGTATTTTGTGGTGCTGAAGGATTTAATGCAGCCAAGATCATGGGGTTCTCTTTATTCTTCTGGATAGCTGTCCTGTCATCAAGGTGAAAGTCTTCCTCGTACATTTAACAAGCCATCGCTACCGCAACTCGCACTCCTTTAATGTGCTTTTGGAAAGTAGAATACAGTCTAATTTGTGTGGAGTAAATTAACTCTTCTGAAGACTTTTGTTGAGAAGTTTTCTAGCAGGTTTGCTTGACCTATAGCCATTGTTACAGTAACAAAGTGTTTTTATATTTTATTGCATCACTGTTATCAAGACAAACCATTTCTGCAGCATACAGGGAACGGTTAGTTGTGTCATTACCATTTAGGTTCATTAGTTGATCCCTAATGGAAATGTGGGATCAGTGTTGTTGCACTCTATATATTGACTCTATAGGCTGCAAAGATCTTTTACCTCATTTACCTAATGACCTAATGCACGAACAGATGTTCACTGCGATGTTTAACAAGCTGGACACTAGTGAACTAACAGGTAGGAAAAAGCTACGTCCTTAAATGTACAGTACCGTCATAATTACCATCTGAGCCATGACTCAAATTTTCGTCTTTTATTTGGATTTAGAGAGGATATAAATCAGTTTTTTGGTTTCACCAGTGGTGGAAGAAGTACTCAGATCCTTCACTTATGTAAAAGTAAGAAATATTTTCAGCAAGATAAACTTCATCAAAAGTTAAAATTTGTGCATAAAGGCTTATTACAATTAAAATTGTTGTATTATTCCATCCATCTTTGCCTGCTTGTCCGGTATTGGGTTGTGGTGGGAGCAACTCCAACAGGGGAACCCAAACTTCCCTTTCTAGAGCCACATAATTGTTATGTTATTGTCAGTGACAAATGCATGTACAGTTGTGTTAAAAAATAATAGTGTGTTTAAAAAATGGAATAATACTCAAAATCCTTAGAATAGCTTTTAATTCCATAATAGAAATGCATTGGGAATGCTGCACATTTAATTCCAAATCAAAACATGACCAAAATTAATCAAGTTTGTATTACACCTTTATAAAAAGTGAAGAAAAAGGAATATTCCGTTGTTAGAAACAATAGCAGAATTTGTATTTTGCTTTACAAATTAAAACATTTCCTGTATAAACTGAAAATGTCTCAAGGGTTTGCTTTACTTTGAATCACTGCACTGATATTTAGTTACGTAACCATTATTTCTGAGAACTGCTTCACATCTGTGTTGCAAGCAGTCATCTGGAACCAAGACTTTGCTCGCTTACTCATGTGTTTTGGGTCGTTGTCATGTTGAAAGACCCATTTCAAAGACATTTCCTCTTCAGCATAATGCAACATGACCTCTTCTAGTATTTTGATGTGTTGAAACTGGTCCATGATCCCTGGTATGCGATAAATAGGCCCAACAGCACAGTATGAGATAACCAAAACATGATTTTTCCACTGCCATGCTTTACTGTCTTCACAGTGTACTGGGGCTTGAATTCAGTGCATGGGGGTCGTCGGACAAACTTCCTGCGGCCCCTAGACCCCAAAAGAACAATTTTGCTCTCATCAGTCCACAGAATGTTGCGTCATTTCTCGTTTGGCCGGTCAATGTGTCCTTTGCCAATTTTCAATCTATTCAGACCATGTCTTTTTTCAGCAATGGGACTTTGGGGCTTCTAGCTGATAGCTTTGCTTCACATAGCCTTCTTCTGATCCTAACAGACCTCACAGGTAACTTTAAATCTGGTGCTGATCATTGGTTGAGTCTCTGCCATTTTGGCTATCCTTCCATCCATTCAAATGGTAGTTGACCGTTTTCAGGCTTTGGATTCCATTTCAAGGCATTTGAAATCATTATGGCTGAGCAGCCTGTACTTTTCTGCACTCCTTTAAATGTTTTCCTCTCTCCAATCAACCTTTTAATCAAAGTCCGCTGTTCCTCAGAGCAATGTTTGAAACAACCCATTGTGCTGAGTATTTCAGTGTAAAATGCACTATAACCAGCATGCACAACATTTGCTTCCTTCCTTCCTTAAATATGGGTCATAATTGACACCTGTTTCTTCACAGAATCAATCACCTCACGAACTGAACACAACACTGCTATTATTTTGAACATGCCCCTTTCAATTATAGATTTAATTACACAGAGTGAGCAGCATGCATGTCATGACTGTTTGGTCAGTTGGTTTTCTATGACTCACATACAACACTTACTAGTAAATTATTTGCAATGTAGAAATATCACTTCTACCAAAAAATATGATTTATGAGGTTAGTGAGGTTGTACTGCTGTTAGTTTGAACACAACTGTACAAGCATCTTAATGTGGTAGTCTGCACATTTGAAATACTTGGTATACCACTGGGTAGATAAGTAATATAGTACTGCATCATGTTATCTAAGCATATTTTTAACCATTTTTTATGGAAAAACGATGAGTCAAATAGTTGTAGTGGTGTAAAAAGAGCGAATTTTAAATGTGTCAAGTATAGAAAAGTCAAATATTTCAAAATTCATTCATCCAAATATTGATCCATCATGGGTGGCAAAACTATCAATCTGATGCTCTTGTTGTGGCACTGTCCATGACTTTCTACCTTCTGAGGGAAATGACCACTGAAATTTCTGACTTTTTTCAGTAACAGGATCCATGTGGTCCTAACTTTCAGTAGAATGCTGCTGCTGCTGAGCCGCCTGGTCCTTTTGATGGGGACTGGAGACAGCGGCCACACCATCATTTTCCCATCAGCTCACACAGATGTCATAAACACTCATTAAGAGACAGCTCTTCATTCACACATGGTTGATACCATGTTTAGACATGTGTGGCTGACAACATAAGTTCAGAAAAGAGGAGAGCATATTCAAAGAGTTACCATAAAAATAGAAACACCTGTACTGCATAAGGCAAGTCAGTACAATGGCCCTGCAACACATCCTTACTTAATATTACTTTGGTTGTTGGGGCTTTCTCTCAACTTTGTTTAAACTGTACTTTATGGTGGTGTTATGTTGGACTGTAAGATGTTCAAAGTGTTTGTAATATACTGTACACCTCCTTTACAACACATATGAAGGATTATTTGTTGTTTTGTTGGCCCAAAAGTTGTAAAATGGAAATGTGCAGAAACAAAATATCTAAAATTCTATTGATGTGTACATTTTTGTGTGTGGTTTCTAAAATCCACGAATAAATTATTTAATAAAAATTGCAGGTAGGTCAGTGCTATATGAAAGCCCATTAAGTATGTAGTTATTTTGACCTTGTTTCTCATAATAACAGCTCACTGTCTTATAATACTGACTAAGTATTTCATATTCTGACTCACTATCTTTTGATTTAATGTCTCATAATGTTGATCATTAGATCATCATAGATCTCATCATATGACTAAGTATTTAAAATGTCTAATACGTTTGACTTAGGCTACCTTGTCATAATAACTTTCTTTCATATTTTGAGTTGTATCATAATTTTGAATCAATGTTCTGTTTTATCACCACTTATGGACCCTTTCGTAACATTAGTCATTTGTGAGTGTGTGTGTGTGTGTGTGTGTGTAGTTGGCTGGATGGTTACCCAAAAATATCGCGAGACTTTGCTTCATTCTGGGGAGAGCGTAGACCCGCCACAGTCCTGTCGTGCCCACCCAGTCTCATCACCGGTCTGACGGACAGACAGAGAGAGGGACAGCGGGCTAGCGACAAAGGGCTGGCCGACCATGGAGCTCCTCTGCCGGGTAAGATAAAACATGAACAGGTTATTTCTAGTATTAGGTTTACTACAGACAGATTCATGTTCAGACTGACCTAATTGTTGGTGTGATGCTCTGGATGTACAGGGCATAAAGGGAACAGAACCGGCTTGCGTGCACCTCAAATGGAGCACGGGAAGGGGGTTCGTGGGGAGAACAAGCAGAGGAGACTGTGGAGGAAAATAAGTTCAGTCGTTCTGTCGTCGGCTGCTTAATGTGGAGTAAAAAAGAAAGTGTCCGTTTAGATGAGAGAGAGACAGTGTCCGCACGTGCCGGTGAAAGGGCTTACTGTAAACTGTGTACTGTATTAAAGTTGTTGTCCACGCGAGGAATGGAAAGAGGTGATGGTTAGCCCTCTGCGAAAAAGAAAAATATTCACTGAAATGAACAGTCTGAACCTCCCTTTTTAAAAACAGCAGATTTGTCTTTTTTTCCCCTTACAAAGTAAAAACAAAGGAGACAGGCTATTAAAACGTATTTACACTGCAAACTTGTCACTGAGCTCCACAAACACGTTACACGTTTACACAGGAATACTTTAACGTGTTTTCGCCCGTTTGTGCGCATGTGCTTGTACAGCGCGTGCCAAGACATGAGAGAGTTTGTGGATGTTGATTTCTCAAAATAGGCCCCTCCAGTCAACGTGGAGTTTCGATTGTAAACCTATAGTGGAAAGAAACACCACAGAAAAAAACAATAATTATCTCAAAATATGAGCAGAACTCATAGCAGAACACCCCCCCCCCCCCCAGTCTGGCTCTTGTTTCTGGTTTTATTAGGAACGTCATTTTTTCCACTATTTCCCCCAACAGCAGATGTTTTTATGGGACAGAGATTAATGGGTGTAACACTAAACCCTTCAGCAGGCACTGGACTGAAGCTGCTTCCACCCCCACAGCTCCGTTTGTTCACATCTCTGTGACAGCTGAGCGCCCCGGGCTGAGCCTGAGGTTCCCACGGCCCCTGGGCTAATTCACACTGGTCAAGACCATTTATACATACTTTAAATAATATTTTATTAATGATTTGGACTTGTGAAGGATTAGCCCGTGGCGAATGTCCAATCACAAGTGGGATTAATTCATGCCTTACAGTTATATCTCAGAAAGAAGTATTGAGATCTTCTAAATAGGCCAAGACAAAACTAAAGGTCATGTTATTAGGTATTTTCTTTTTTTAATATTATTTTTTGGACATGTTAGGCCTTTATGTGACAGGACAGATGAAGACAGGACAGGAGAGAGGGGGGGGGGAGGAATGACATGCAGCAAAGGGCCGCAGGCCGGAGTCGAACCAGGCCCGCTGCGTGAAGGAGTAAACCTCTATGGGCAACTGAGCTATCTGGGCACCCATATTAGGTTATTTTCATTACTTGAGTAATTATTTTTATAACATCACAGTGCTTTACATAGGTCATTTAAGCCACTCTGTCATTTTATAATTTTTTTGTACAAGCATAATCTTTCAACAAAGCTTGCTTCTAATGTGAAGAACAACAACCATAATTACATAATAACATCATATCATCATGGTACAATTCTGCAGAAAGTCTATACATGACATTATATAGCTACTTGAATTATTGCCCAGACTATGGGTTTTTCTACATAGAGTAAGCTCCAATACTACATGTATGTAGAATACTAGCTCACTCTTTTCAGTGTGCTAGTTTGATCACTGTGTTGGCATTGATAAACACCATCCCCTCACTAATTAATTTAGCCTTTTTTAATTTTAAGTAAAAACAAACACCTGTCACAGAAATTATGGCCACTGTGTTTAACTCCCCAACACATGAAATATCACCCTGCCTATATGTTGTTTTTTACGTCTGTTTGTTTGTTTCTGGTGTGTAAAAACGTCCCTTTAGGCTGTTCCATACTCGTGCACACTGCCTGTTACAAATTATAAGATGAAATGATGCCTGGATGGTTGTTTGATCATATTCCCCTGGATATACATGTGCTAGGCAGTCATCTGAAGGGCATAAGGGCGGGATTTAATGGTTTATAGTTTTAGTTAATTAGTAATTTGTGTATTTTTGTCCATCGTGATGTTCATTGAATTAGATTAGAAGATTTTGCTCTTCTTTCAGTAGTTACATAGACTCACTTTAAGATATCAGAAACATATTTGTGTTTCAGTTAGTCAAAGTCAAACTAATTTTTTCTACTTTTATGCTGGGTAGTTTAATCTGTAACGCAGTAACCAGTAATCTGAAATGCATTCATTTTTATAAGATCACCATACATTTTTGAATGCCAAATGTTAATCTAGGAGTTTTTCTCTCTGAAATGTCATAGAAGTACAAAGTAGGCACACAAATATACTTGGTTATATTCCACCCAGAATGTGCTCTGTTAGGTAGAGCTACTGAAGATTCAACCTCATGTTTTACTTACTGAGAATAAATCAGGTCTATAATTTTACTTCCTTTAGACTTGAAAAGAGCAGCAGGGGTCTGAGTTACATTTTCTTCTCTCAGTTGCAGCTAGCAAGCAGGAAGTGTGTCCTTCCGCAATAGATGCCACCATGGAGCTGAGATAACCTCTTCCTCTTCTCTTCACCAATCTCGGCTCTGGAGAAATAATAACTATGGGAACATGGCGTGGTTTCCGAGTTGCGTTTATCCTTGGGTCTTTGTTTATGATCCTGCTGATCATTGTGTACTGGGACGACGTCGGGGGCTTCACCCTCTACCCGCTGCAGGAGCCCAAACACGAGTCACTTCACTCTAATTCTCACCCTCAGACGACAAGTCAGCCCTCGCACTCTACGTCTACCAGCAAAGCCCGGACCAATTCTTCCTCCACCGCCTCCACTACTGCTTCCAGTAAAACACCGGCCCCAGAGGAGCCGGGAGTAGCAGCTGAGGAGCATATAGAGGAGGAGGGGAAGGAAAAACAAGAACAGAGGAAGGAGGAAACAAGGGAGGATGAGAAGGTGGAGAGGAGTCATACTGCTGTGGATGATAGAGAACAGGAGGCAAGGAAGCAGAGGATCATGAATGTGTGTTCAGGAATGGACGCTGTGGAATTCCCCGGGAGGACTCGGGCGTTTGAGCAGATCCCAAACAGGGAACTGGACCACCTGATAGTGGATGACACTCACCAGATTATCTACTGCTATGTTCCCAAGGTACAGCTGCCAGCTGTGTGTGTGTGTGTGTGTGTGTGTGTGTGTGTTTTATTTGTGTAAACATGAAGGTGGTGGTATGCATGTGGGCGGTGAGTTAGTTCACTCTGTGGATGTGAGTCCAAGAAAAATAGCAAGAAAGACACAAACATCTTAAAATCACAGTTCTGCATTTTTCCTCTAGCTTTTTCAACTGGTCAAGACACACACACACATACACGTTTATAGTCCTTCGTCTTTCTAATCATCTTGTCTTTATTTTTCTTTCCCTCTCGTTGTTTCAGGTGGCGTGCACCAACTGGAAGAGAGTGATGGTGGTTCTGTCTCAGTCTCTGATCTCGCCCTCCTCAGGAAAACCTTACACCGACCCAGAGGCTGTACCTCCTGACCTCGTGCACAACTCCTCTCTACACCTCACTTTTGCCAAGTATGACACACACTTACACACACAAGATATGTATATACTCACAGCGACGAATAGATGACAATTTATTTTTTATTTTTTTATTTTCTATTCCTCCTCACTTCACAGACATACTTCTGTGTGGATAAACACAACATCTCTTTATAGTTTACTGACTCATTGAATAGTTTGTATCTAAAACATTCACATTAGAAGTTATGGACTCATATGGCTGTAAAAAGCTGCCACATGGTATTTATGTGTAATTGCAGAATGGCTTTGGTATCAATTGTACCTACTTTGAAATTGAGTTTCTTATTTGCAACACTTATCACCGTCACATTATAGTGATATTATCCTTAATGCTCCAGGCATTTATCAATTAATGAAGACTTTTTTTTTTAAAGTAACCACACAGATTTATCTTTTGTAATTAATAGGCAGCAAACTGGGAAAACAGATGTGTTACATCTCTCAGTGTTCATCAGCCTTTAAGCAAAAAATGATTAAGTGCTACTTAAATACGCAGGTGATGGTCATAGTAATTAAAAGGCATCAAGTGAAAAATCTCAAAGTATTCTTTATACCAGACAGGTATTATGTTTAAAAAAATTAAAAACACTTTATGTTGTATTCAGTATATTTGAGCAAAATGTTTGGCTATACCACACACGGACAATGTTTCCACAGCAACATCTTGAATGGTATTGGAGAACAAAACAATGAATTTAGAAAGAAAAAGATAATTTTTCAAAGAGAGCATGTAGCCTACACAAACAAAATTGGGAAACAGAGAAACCAAGCTAACACTTTCATTTCTTTAACAACTCAGTCAAAATCTCTCCAAAAAGTCAACATGAAAAACAAAGAGATTGAAACATCTAAACAATACTAGAATACCAAGCAAACCACACACCTCCATCCCACAATGGTAATAAAGAAGAACCGAGCAGTAAATCGGGGCGTCAAACCAGAACTGAAGGAAGGAAACTCGGTTTGTAAATGACTGTGCGATTCCTCTCTTTAGCCATTCTGTCTCCATACCTTTCAAAGAGGCCCTTAATGAATGAAAAGTTACATTGTGTGCCTTTTTTAGACAGTTCTACAATAACTCAGTTATACTGAAACTGTGTTTGAGCAACTATCCGTGAGCTAAAGGAGTTATTTGCTGATTTGACACTTGGAAGAAGAGAGTGGAAACGACAGGCGGGGAGTTGCTGCTGCAGCACAGACTGACCTTTCTCTGCCTCTCAGGAGCTGTCTCTGTTTGGATATTATTATCTGAACCAGTTTTTTTATCTGCACTGATGTACAAGGCACATCTTGTTCCCCTTAAGGACTGATCTGGCTTTGTTTCTCAGTAATTTAGTGGCCAAATGTTTTCTCTATTGCATGAGACTTAACTAACTCAAAAGCATTACAATCACGATTTAAGAAGGACGACACTAAAGAGCTGCTCTCATGGTGTTGTGTGCTGTTTGTGTCTTTTCCCAGGTTTTGGCGCCATTATGGTTCTCTGTCCCACCACCTGATGGCACTCAAGCTCAAGCACTACACAAAGTTTCTGTTCGTGCGAGACCCTTTTGTTCGCCTTATCTCGGCTTTCAGGAACAAGTTTGGAAGGTGTGTGTCTTATTGTGGGTGGTTAGACAGAGAGTGGCTGTGTGTGACTGTGCCAGTGTTTGAGTTTAAGGAGAGGCTGAGAAATGGGCTTCACTTTTGTTTAAACAGCTGCCCCATCACTCTTGAATTGCTAAAGCGTGTGTACTTGTGTTTTGTTTAAAGGCCCAACGAGGACTTCTACAAGCAGTTTGGTTCTGTCATGCTGCGCCGTTATAGTAATGTGTCAGGCAGTTTGCCAGAGACAGCGGCTGAGGCGTTTGCAGCAGGAATCAAACCGACGTTTCAGCAGTTTATCACATACCTGCTGGATCCAGAGACCGAGAGGGAGAGTATCTTCAATGAACACTGGCGGCAGGTATTTGTCTTACACAGCTCTGTAAGGCTACACCTGGTACCGTTTGGCAAAATCCATGAGATTAATGTTTTTGTGAGATTACTAGCTCCCCTTCTGTTGGTCATATGCTATGAGATCATACCAGTGTAATATGCACTTATTGTCTAAGATGCCATTCACACTTTATGTGTTAGAAATTCTAGTACTAGTATACTAGTACTATATTAGTGTACTAATGTTGACATTGCACTATTTGGGCAGTTAATATACAATACGTTAATGTATCATTTTGTGTTAATGAGAAAAGATATAGGGATGACTTTGGAACATGACTGTCAATTTAAATTTTAGTATTTGACAAAAAGACATTAACATTTCCTTTTCTACTGGTCTATTTCTTAATTTATTTTGTTTCTTAATTTTTATCTTTTTTTCTTGTTGTGAGCAGTTCTTTTATTTTTTTTCTGTGCTGTGTTGTTGCATCCATCAATTTAACATCCATCAAAATCAGATTTTTTTTTAGCATACAAATGTAATATTAGCAATAAATGTCTCCACTTCAAATTTGCTCTTTATTTCCTAACTCTGCTATTTATGGGATTATTGAAGACACACACACAGTAGAAACACCTAAGGGACAGAGGCAGTAATTACAAACGAAGTCACAAACGGATGCAGTTTTCAAATTGTAGGCGTGCTTTCTCTTTGCTTCAGGTGTACCGTCTGTGCCATCCATGCCAGGTGAAGTATGACTTCATTGGACGACTAGAAACTCTGGATACAGACGCCGAGCACCTGCTGAAGCTTCTGGAGGTGGATGATCTGTTACGCTTCCCTTTAGGGGCTCGAAACCGCACTGCAGCCAGCTGGGAACGAGACTGGTTTGCACAGATTCCCTTAACAATGAGGAGAGAACTGTACAAGCTGTATGAACCAGACTTTGAGCTGTTTGGCTATCCCAAACCGGAGAGCACCCTCCACCAGTAGACCACAGTGAGCAGCATGGGTACTGCACTGTGTGTAGAGCCCACACCTCAACTACCTGCGCATAGCCAGCAAATGCCTTTAAAGACTAGTCTGTTTGTTTTGTGCATGTTTTGTGCATACCTCAAATGACAGAAGTGCCTGCCGGCATTATTTTATTTTTTGTTTCATCATTTCATAGTATCTCCACAACATCTGCTTACAAGCTGCGTTATCCCATTTGTCTGTTTTCCCCGTGTAAAGGCACTTTGAATAGTATTTTCTGATGAGTATTTTGGTAATTTATCAGGAAAGGACTGGCTGACATCTTTTTGAAGGGAAATATGTTGCAGAGAAATAAAGTGGTTTTTTTGTAAATGCTTGACTTTCCTTTTTTCAATTTGATTGATTGATTGATTGATTGATTGATATCTTTATTTCGAACATGCAAAGAAAAGGTATAAAAATAAAATAATATAAAAAGAATAATAAAAACAAAAAAATGGAGAGAAACAAACAAACAAAGTATCCTTCTTTAACATCCCTCTTTACATGTGCGAAAAGGAGTAGGAAGAAGTAAAACTTGTACTCCTACCCCTTTAATTCTTGCATTGCTTTACAATATTTATAATTATGTGTCTATATATATATACAGACCTACACAAATACATACACACACATGTACATATACACACATATACACATACATACAATATACATACATACATATCCAACATACATATACACACAACACACATAAATATATATATATATAATACATACACACACATATATAATATATATAAACACAACATATACATACATATCACCACACACATACCTCATATATATATATATATAAATAAATAACAAAACAAAAAACACAAAACAAAACTTTCTACAGTGCTTCTTTATACTTTCTAAAACTAATTTCTTTGTACATTTTTTGAAAAGGAATATGGTGGCATTGCTTTAGGTTCTCATCTAGTTTGTTCCACAATTTAACTCCGCGCATTGATAAAAAATAATCTTTTCCTTGATGTTCTACATCTATTAATCTTAAAATTCCTCTTCCCCTTATCGTACCCTCCCTCCTTTCAGTGAACATCTTTTGAATATTCCCAGGCAATAGACTATTTCTTGCTTTGAACATGAATACTGCAGTGATATTTAATTAAATCATGATATTTTAGAATTAGACATTAGAATAATGAATTTGTATGATCCCAAATCCGGCGTTGTGAATGATTCTTATTGCTCTTTTTTGCATAATGACTGTGGCTGTAGTGAGTGTTGATAAGTGTTTCCCCAAACCTCTACACAGTAATTAAAATAAGGTAACAGTAGTGAGCAGTATAGGATGTGAAGTGATTTGGGTTCCAGAATGTGCTTAGCTCTTGCTAGGATGAAAATTTGGACAGTTTGGTTTTGATGTGTTTTTGTGGGGCTTCCAGCAAATCTTGTCATCTATGATCACTCAGGAATTATTTTCATATACTCTTTCTATGCTAACCCCCTCTATCTGTATCTCTGCCTGATGCTTTGACTTACAGTTTCCAAATACCATGAATTTAGTTTTACTCAAATTTATTGATAACCTGTTTATGTCAAACCATTGTTTAATTTTCTTGAATTCTAAAGTGATTAACTCCAAGAGTTGCTGTAAGTTGTCCCCTGATCCAAATATGTTTGTATCATCTGCAAATAATACAAAATTCAATACTTGAGATACTTTACAAATATCATTGATATATAATAGAAATAACTTTGGTCCCAACACTGACCCCTGGGGGACACCACAAGCAATGCCCAGACATTCAGACAAATAATCTCCCATCTTCACAAATTGTTGTCTGTCTCTCAGATAACTACTTATCCAGTCTAGAGCTACCCCCCTGATCCCGATTCGTTCCAGTTTACTGATTAATATTTCGTGATTTATTGTATCAAATGCTTTTTTTAGATCAATGAAAACCCCAACTGCATATTTCTTTTTATCTGTGGAGTTTGTGATTTCTTCAATGAGTTCTGTTAGTGCTAGTGAGGTTGATCTATTCTTTCTGAATCCATATTGGCTGTCAGTGAGTAGTTTATTTTTATCAATAAATTTCTCTAATCTGTTGTTAAATAATTTTTCTAAAATTTTTGAAAATACTGTGTACATGTATTTACTGTGTATGTGGAAAAAAATATTCAGATATTTTGCGTAAGTAAAACCTGCAATGCTACAATGTAACAGTAATCCACTGCAGGTAGAAGTTTTCCATTTAGTTTTTTATTTAAAGGGCTACTCCACAGATTTTACACGTAAAGGTCAGTTTAAAAACTCCATTTAGGCTTCGGGACAACTCTTTTTTAACAAAAAAAAAAACGTTTTCTACTGTTTGTGGTGGTCAATGTCACTGGCAGGGGTCTGTGACAAGTTCTTCCCATTTACAAAAGGCTTCAAAGATATCAAACAAATAATTTCTTAATTTTTAAATCAAAAATACATCATAGATTAAAAAACAATTGAGAACCTCTGGTTTATTTTAAGAAGTAGGAGAATGTCAAATTTAACATATTTTGAGATACATGATTTTCAATGGACAGGAAGGGTATGAAAAATTGTAATCTGAAAAGTGACTAAAGCTGTTGACAAATGCTGTGGAGTAAAAAGTACAATATTTAAAACTAGAATGCTTAGACAAATTTGTAATGTCACCAGGTATAAAGTCTGGAACTGCGCCAGACAGAGGCGATGAACTGGGAAAGATGTTTTTAAGGAGGCCTATCCAGGGGAATGTACTGCATGTTGGTACCAGGCCCCCAGGAAGTGTGCCAGGATTTAAAGGTGCCCTGTCACACATATTCCATTAC
>NC_045734.1:6440849-6441010 GCF_008692095.1 Etheostoma spectabile | reverse complement strand
TAATGTCTGAAGTTCTACCATGGACTCTGTAACATGTTTTGTGGAGAAGATGCCTTGGTTACCTTGTTTAAAGCCAATCTAAAGTAGTATGCAAAGCCTGCAGGAATACTCAGCTCAATTTGTGCCAGTTCTCATTAATATTCAACGAGCTAAGCTGCTTG
>NC_045734.1:6437368-6440839 GCF_008692095.1 Etheostoma spectabile | reverse complement strand
GCTAACAGCTAGCCAATGAGAGCCTGTCAATTAGCATCCTTTACCTAGCGTCAGACTGACCAGCTGTTGTTACTGGCCTGATTTCTACTCATTTACGTTCAGTGGCTAGAGCTAACAGCAACAGTTAGCAGTTCATTTTCACAATCACAACATAACACAAACACATATGAACCTAACATATTTAAAAACAAAAAAATGCAAGTGAAAACTATTTTGTGTGGCAGGGCACCTTTAAAGCCAAATTTACATAGTGGCCAAAATGTGCTCCTGCTCTATATGCATATTAGTGCTGATGCACAGTCCGAGCATCCAGGTAATTTTATATGTGGAAGCTGAAGGATTTGGCTTGATTTCCCACTATCATACTTATGTTATTATATACATATTTGACTATCATAGAAATTAAAGGGGCTCCACCTCCAACGCTGTATCCAGTTCTCTAAAATGCACGATTGGTACATTTTCTGTTCTTCCATTTATTGTCTATGGAGCAGCTCCAGATTTTATACATGATGACATCACCAGTTTGAGACTTGCTTCTGGTTTCTGGCTTTAAAAAAAATAGCTCATGTAGGCCATGGAAAAAACAGTGAAATTCTTAATTGAGGTGCCTTTAAGTACAGAATTTAAGTACATACACTTAGTTACAGTCAGCCTGTGCTGTTGTAAGGAGTGTAGAGAGAGTGAACAACAAAGAATGACGCCCTCCACTACTTTCTATTGCACAAAAACCACTCTGCTCTCTTGTTTCGATCACAACTGTCCTGCTGTCTGTTTCCACGTGTTCCAGCCGTTTCTACAGCTCCTCCCCCTTTGTTCCAAACCTTCTTGCCCATTGGCTGAGCCTCCTGTCACACAGCGCGGAAGAGGATGTTACCCACCCCTCTCTCTGCTTGACAGTTCCCTCCTGACGTCACCGGTTCCGTCCCAACACGGAAATATGGAATAGCGACGTGAACGGCTGCGCTGCTGTTATTATGGATTTAAAGTGGTACTACTAGCTTAACTTTCATCTTGTTTATTGACTACCCGCGCGGCTTTAGCAATGTTAAACGGCCGGTGCTAACTTTCTGATAGATGGACGCCAACGCTGGAAATGGAGAGAGAGTTCGACCTCTGTTGTTAGTTCAATAGCTTTAACCCTCCGTTTGTTCAAAGCCATGAAACAAAGTGGTTTGAGGGTCATGGGGGCTCTGGAACGCCTGCTGCTTTCTGTCCTGCTGCTGTCCTGGGAAGGCAAGCTATTTCAGGTATAAAGTGTGTAACGGTAAAGTGTGGTTTTTCTGTTGTTGTTGCTGTTGTTGGTGGTAATACCGTTTGGGGGTGTTGCTATTTTTGCGCAGCAGAGACCGCAACTGGCATCCCACTGCGCTTCTGTGTCTATTTCAGGCTCGAGTATAGTTGTCATGTTATGATGATAGGTCGTTAGTCCAAATTGCTTGAAGAAAGTTAATACTGTGTGTGTGTGTGTGTGTGTGTGTGTGTGTGTGTGTGTGTGTGTGTGTGTGGTTGGGTGTGTGTGTGTGTGTGTGTGTGTGTGTGTGTGTGGGCGCGCGCAGCGCGCGAGCGGGCGTCTCGCACGTCTTGCAATCGTTGCAATGGTGTGCTCGTTCCTAGGAGTGTGTTCAGTTTTCTGTTGCCACCGTAGTGGGTAAATAAGGGTGGTGGAACACACACACACACACACACACACACACACACACACACACACACACACACACACACACACACCACACACACACACACAGTCAGACAAAACACATACAAGTTTTCAATATGGGTGAAGGGTTGGGAGGAGGGAAGCAAGGGATAAGGAAATCCTGCTAAGGGAGGAACAAGGTATATTATCAGAAAAGGCGAGGTGTGTGTGTGGGTGTGGTGTGTGTGTGTGTGTGTGTGTGTGTGTGTGTAAATCTCTGATACATGACATGGTGACTGTCAGACAGACGGCTTAAAGTTTCTCTCTCTTTTATTTTCTCTTTGTGGTTACCCATCAGGTTGGAGGGGTCAGATCAGTCACCCTACCAGAATCCCTCCTGTTCGTCTCCACGCTGGACGGTAGTCTTCATGCTGTCTCCAAACAGTCAGGAGACATAAAGTGGACCCTCAGAGAAGGTTCATACAATTAGATCTCTATTATTAATAGTCAATATTATTTCCTCAATCTTTATTTTCAATTTTAAACATGTCTTATGAAATTGTCCTTTTATTTCTTTCAGACCCCATTATTCAAGTACCGGTCTACCTCACAGAGTGAGTAACACAATAAAGCTAAATTTCCTATCCCGATATATAGGTAATTTCATATCTGGATAATAATACACAGTATATCAGAATATTGTTGTAAATACATTTTCTGGTAATTTAATAAATAAATAGTTTATATGAAATAACTACATGGTAAAGCCTATTTTTTGTATACTCATGTGTAAATTAAATACTTGACAAATGAAAAGTACTGATTGTTTTCTCATATAGTAAGAACATTATTGCAAAATGAACATAATGTGCAAGGAGCGGAATGGAAAGCATTGTCCAAATGACGTAAATATTGCCGTAATGTAGTTTTGCTGCTGGTTTTAGGTTGCTATAAAAATGTTATGATGGACATTTTTATTGCATTTTTTTTTACAGTATTGTATATCATCATATCGCCCAGCTTATGCATTTACACATATAAACATCCACACAACTCGTGTTTTTGGTAATGTGTTTGTAGCACAGTATCGAAAAAAAACTAAAAGTACCAAACGTTGGCAGATTTGTAGTCTAAGTCTTATATATTTATTATTGGATTAGTTCATTTCATTTATTTATTCAGTCTTGTACAACTGCTTTTAAATTTTATTTTACACAAACACTGATTATAGCAAAGCAACTGGGAGAAGGTATCAGTGCTGAGAGCCAATATTATTGACATATTTCCAATAATCAGTGGTCTGATGAATGAATGTTGTTTTTGTAGGCCGGGCTTTCTCCCAGACCCCAATGATGGCAGTTTGTATGTTCTGGGCGGCAAACACAAGGAAGGACTGATGGTAAAGAAGGAAGTGTTTGTGTGTTTCTGTTTTTGTGCATCAGTTTTCACTTCATGACCCATTGTTTGGATGTACCTGCAGAAACTGCCCTTCACCATCCCAGAGCTGGTTCAGTCGGCTCCCTGCAGGAGCTCTGATGGTATACTCTATACAGGTGAGGCACTGAGGCCTACTTTATCAACGTGTGAGACACACATTTGTCCGAGACAAAGAATGACAGACGAGACATACTGGATATCTGACATATTTTACTGATGTTGGCTAATATTTGTGTGTCTGTGTGAATTGTGTGCACGTGAAGGTAAGAAGCAGGATGTGTGGTTCGTGGTGGATCCTGAGACAGGGGAGAAGCAAACCAGTTTAACCACCTCCACCTCCGAATCCATCTGCCCTAACACTCCCCTGCTGTACATTGGACGCACAGGTATGTTGT
>NC_045734.1:6433595-6437358 GCF_008692095.1 Etheostoma spectabile | reverse complement strand
ACACACACACACACACACACACACACCTAGGTGGCTGAGATAATATATGCATTGTGGATCACTGTTTATAAACCTTGCACGTTTCTGTTCCCAGAATACATGGTTACCATGTTTGACACCAAGACACAAGAGCTGCGATGGAATGCCACATACAACGATTACTCTGCGCCACCTTATGATGACAAACAAGAGTACAGTACGTCTCTCACACACACACACATCCCTGAGCACACATAGAGGCACTCAGGCTGACTCATTTTGTTTGAGATTTAAATTTTTATAAACATTAAAACAATATGATACAACAAATTTTGAGGATTGTGCAACCTTGGTGGAGGTATGTGTTCTGTGAGTGCTAGTTTCAAATTTATATTTAAAACAACCAGTTAAAGTGCAAACCTGCAAGAATGTGTGTGTCATTTTAGCTCATGCAAAATTGACCTGTGACTTGTTACACTTCCAGAGATGGCCCATCTTGTGTCCAGTGGTGATGGACTTGTTGTGACAGTTGACAGAGAGACAGGTAGGGGAAGGTGTGTGGTTTTTACTGCTTTTACTGTGGTTTTATATTTTATCGCCATTTATTTATGTAAGATTGATGTGCTTCTTAATTTTATCTCAACGCACTCGTAAAGCTGTGTGTGTTTTTGTCTTCCAGGTGACGTCTTGTGGAGCCAGAACTATGGATCGCCCGTCGTAGGGGTCTATCTGTACTCTGGCGACACACTAAGACACGCCCCCCACTTGTCCCTTGCCATGGAAACGCTACGCTTCCTCACCTTCTCCTCTGCCAACGACCATGAAGACGCACCCTCTACGTTAAAGTGGAGCTATCAGTTTGTGAAGGAGCAAGCCACCGCTCAAACACAACTTGTGTAAGAGAAATTGTATAAACAAGCATATGAAAGAGCTTTAAGATCCTTGTGATGTTCAGTCCAACAGTGATGCATCTGTCTGATTACGCAAGTCATGAAAGTGGTAACTACATGGCTCTCTTTTTTTCAAGTCTGTTTGTAGTCTAGTACTAGTACTGCAGTTTAATATACAGTACCTGGTGCACCGATTTACAGCGGTTGTTAAACTCTTGTTTAACAACCATGTCTAGGTGTCTGGTATGGAACCGACACATGCCACTCAGTCAAAAAAAAAAAAGCATTTTCTTTGGCAATAGCACAATGGGAAAAAACATACACCTTTGATTTAAAACTAGACTGCATCTACATTTTTTTCCGTTAATTACATATTTTTTAGAAATCCCAAGATCCAATCAGTTATTTCTAGAAGGGGTGCACGATTCAGAAAATGTCACGATTCAATATCGATTTTTAGGCTCAAGATTTGATTTTAAAAAAAAAAAGATTTTCGATTAAGAAAATGATTCTCAATTAAAAAAAACGATTCACAATATGTAAATGTAGTCACTTTTTTTGCACACCCCTAATTTCTAGCCCCGAGACCAATTAATCCAATTCATTTCAATAAAATCCTCATTTGAGTTGTTATAATAAATGAAAAAGGTTACTGGCTGAGGGAATAACGTGACTTTTTTTTTTACTATTTAAGACCCACTCTCTATGTAGGAAAGTTGGACTCCCACCTCTATGCCTCCACTTCCCTTGTCCACCATGGAGTCTCGTTAGTGGTGAGTTTAAATATATAATACATTTTTTTATAACTGCATTCACATCCAAGTCCTGCACCTGTGGTAAGTCTCCCTCCTGCTTTAACAGAGAACATTATAAGTTATTACAGTGCATCAGATCAGGTGTGTCAGACAGTGAGGAACTGATAATGATCAAGGCGATAACAAGATAGCGGTTATGTGACTGGTTTGTGCTTCTTGTTGCCATGGCAGCCTCGGGGACTGACCTTGGCTCGAATCGAGGGTCCAGTGACGGCCGGAGTGACCGTCAGAGAACGAGGGGAGTGTGAGATCACACCGTTCACTGACGTGCGCTACCCACCAGGGAGCACAAACAGCCGGAAAAACCACTGGCTGCTAATAGGTACACGCATGCACGCACCCACACACACCCACACGCACACTGATACATTATTTCACTATTAACTTTCCTGGTTACATGTGAATAAATATGTGTTTCAAAACCTCAGTAATTATCAAGGTTCTGTATTTTCTGGGAAAAAGCATTAGATGAGAAACAGGTGTATTGTGTCTACCTTTTGAGCAGAGAACCTGCTGGGAATTTTTTAAGAGTTTTAAGAAAAAATAAGCTTCCCCTCAAAACTGAAAAAAGTCTTTGATTTATTGATCAGACAACAAAGTGCCCCGCTCACCATGCAGCACTCAAACAGCTCTAAATGCATAATATCTGTGTTTTAGGTCACCACGAGCTTCCTCCAGTGGCTCACACCACCATGCTGAGGGATTTCCCAGTCGGCCTGCAGCGTTCTGGTGAGGCAGTCATCCCCCCCCGCCCCTCTGCCTCCTCCGCCTCCTACTACCATCAGCACTACGTGAGTTACAGCTCCAAACTACTTGTGTCACTGTGTCACTGTGGCAGTCTACACCCGGAAATCAGCAATAATAAACAATAATCCTCTTCTATCAGGTTTCTACTGTCAATTAAAGCACACATCAAGCTGTCTCAGAGCCCAATCCATTGATGTGATACACTACAAAATGCCTCTTTAACATCCATTTGTTATAAATTATTGACGAAAAACACAGATGAACAACAAGTGAAACCTTATATTTCCATTGTTTTTTATCCCTGTCTTGTTGTGTCCTTAAGTTCCAGACAGTTGCTGGTGGCCATGGCGACACTAATGCTAACAGAGGAGGGCTTGATGCGAGGACAACAGAACAGGCCCAGAGGCCGGTTGCTGTGCTGCCTGTCTATATGACTCAGGACCGTCTGACTCTAGCTGTTCTGACGCTGCTGCTGGGAGGATGGCTGGCCTTCGCACTCACGTACCCCGTTGTGAGTTTGGGTGTCTGTCTGTTGTTAAGATGCATGTGTGTTTAAGATGCAGTTTTTTTTCCCCAGATTTTATTCTTAATGATATGAACAAACAATGGCAAACTCCATTGATATCAAGCAATATTAATGGTACAAGCAAGAGATTAAGGTTGTCCTGTAGAGTTAATGAACTCTAGTAGTGCTACGGGGCTGTTTTTCTATATGTGAATCCCTGTTTTGTTCGTCTTGTGCACACTTACAAGGATGTACATGCATGTGTGTGTGCACATGGGTGACACATGTGGGTGGCAAATGGTTTCACACTATTCCACTGAGGTGGCAGTAACACTACTAATATATGCAACAATGCACCAGAAAAGACCAAAAGAAGAAGACTGATTGCTAGTGAACATAGATGTAAATAATGCTGGATTAACAGAAAGGAAATACAGTCAACACATTTTTTTTAGACCTTAAGAATACACACAGTGGCCCTCATTTATCAACCCAAAGTAGAACCAGCGCAGATATGAGCGCAGAAATCCTCTTAGAACGGGCTTCACGTGGGGTTCATGAAACATTTGTATATCACCAATCAGAGCGTAAGAATGGTCGTACATTGATAAATGGAGTGGCTGGAAACAATCGTAATTTAATTATCACCCCCCCAATATATTCTTGGTTTTGAGGCCTCGCCCCTACTATTTTCAACATGGCGAGACCTAATCCGGGTAGGAAGCGGCACTCTTCAGAGGTGGAGATTGAAACCCTAACATCTCAGTTTAATTTGCAGTACCGTGTGTCCTATTTGGGAACTTAAAAACTGGTATTAGGCTGTAGGA
>NC_045734.1:6431390-6433585 GCF_008692095.1 Etheostoma spectabile | reverse complement strand
ATAGAAAGAGATCACTGATGCAGTTAACAATGTTGCTGTATTAAATCAGACTTATTTAATTTATACATCCTTGACATATGTATACTCCTAATAGTAATATATATATATATATATATATATATATATATAAATATATATGCTTATATTGCAATCTCTTAGGCCTACATGTAGGTGTAGGTGTACCTATATGTACATAAACACACGGTAGCAGAGTTTATGCAGTGTTTTTTTTTTATTTTACTATTTTTTCCGTGAGTCAGAGCCAGGCAACAGCTGTGAGGGAGAGCGCGTGTCTTCCACCCCTCTGTTTGGTATGTTCGGTATATTTTGCTATCACAACATTTGGGCTAAATGGTAGTTTAAGGCCCTAAATACCAACACAGGTTATTTCATTAATTGTGGCTGATTCTCCCTCTTGCTGGGACTTTGTGGGTGTGTCTGGACTGATTGATCTCCCTGAGTCTCTTGTTAGCTGTTAGGGAAGGACAAATGACAGCTTTACCATTCGTATTGGTATTAAGGATTTATGACCTAATAAGTTCCCATCTGAGGTCTGGCCCATTTCAACCTAAGCATGGGTCTAATCAGCCTGGGTGTTCAGAGGCTTTACCGGCATTGCAAAGGAGAGAATTATTACCTTTTTTATAATCTGTCTAAAAGAAGATTCATCTTTCTAAATATTCTCAATACTGATCCCTCAAACTCCATCTCCATCTGTGTATGTTTCTCCAGCGTGCAGCTCATCAGCTGAAAGCTCAAAGGCAGCTGGAGGAGGCCTTTGAGTCTCGCCTCCAGCGAATGCATAACAACATGCAGACCAACCTGCAAACAAACATGCAGAATAACATGCAGAATAACATGCAGAATAACATGCAGAACAACATGCAGAACAACATGCAGACGAGCATGCAGACCAACACGCAGAGAGGGACCTCGGCTTCTTCAGAAACAACCCTTTCGACTGACACAAACCTCTCCAGTGGTAAGCAACCTAAACCAAGTTCTCTATTATGCTGTTTTCATTTACCAAATGCATAAAGTCATGTTAAAGCATACTTTGTCTCAAAGCATAGAAATCTTGTAACATATTAGTCATTCCTTGATTGCAGTGGGTACAGAACAAGAGCCCCATTCATACTGTATCCCTTCTCTGTATCCAGGCTCTCCGCCTGCATCTGCTGACCCTCCACCAAGTCCTCACGCTCACAGCAGCACCTCAGATGTTGATACAAATGGCCCCACAGGGCACAACCCCACAGCAGGTAAATCACCACTGTGTAATCATTCCTTCTGTCCCTTACCATTGAGATGAGATTAATTTCATGCTGCTTCATTCTTCCTGTCCCATGTCTCTCAGTAGGAAACGGTGAGGAAGTGCAGGTGGGTAAAATCTCCTTCACTCCATCTGAGGTGCTCGGACATGGCACAGCGGGAACTTTTGTCTTCAGGTACAGTATGCGCTGTGTTAAAATACACTGCGCTGTTACAACAGGGAATCGAAGGAACATATTTGTGGATTTGCGTGTTTTTGATCTTAAAGTGCAAAACAGGTGTACTTTTCTGTCAAGCATTTTCAAGCACATGATAAGAATGATTTCTCACGTTCCAGGAAGACTTTTGTTTATTACGCCCATTATTTGGTTATTTGTTGTAGTGTTGGCTGGCAGCTCAATGTCGAATCTCGGATGCTGGCGCACCAGTAAACACAACATCAACTGTTTTCCAAACAGTCCCTGCTAGAAAAAGGCATACTGTAAAGAATATGTTACATAATCTTTGTCATGGTTCTGACTCGCTCTTGAAATCCTTAAAAGTTAGTGAATTTGAGAGGTGCAAATTAAGGCCTTAAATATTTTTGAAAATAAATACAAATAGAAACGGGTCATGGAAAGTGCGTGAATTTACATGTTTTGTTCAAGAATAAGGGTTGAAGGGTTTTTAAATATTTTTTTGAACTTAACATTAGTAAATAGGCGCTATGTTTTGTGTTAGGGAAGGCAAGAGACCACATAGGCTGCCATCAAAGTCATCAGCATCACTGTCTCAAACCATGCTGTGTTAAGACTTTGAATTTGAGGTAATTGGGCCAGAATAGTCCCTGAAAAGTCCATGATTTTGATGTTTACGAAGGTGTGGGAACCCTGCTAAAAAGCTAAAGACCTAGACTGGCTAAACCCCGCCCACTCTGCCGGCAA
>NC_045734.1:6429378-6431380 GCF_008692095.1 Etheostoma spectabile | reverse complement strand
CCCTGCAGCTCGGTCTGGAAACCTGCACGCTTAATTTTCCTGCATCAGTTCACAGTTTTTGCGGGAACCAATCACAAATTGGCTCATCAACCTGGCGCGCTATTCTTGTTTACATTCAACATAGCGGCCACAGAACGCCACCCGAAGCGCAGCAACCCGTTGATGCCGCTGTCGCTTCTACATCACCCGGATCTTTGGTCTGATTGGTCAAATTGCCCATTGGTCACGCCTATCGGGCAGAGAAAATACAGAGCAGACTCCCCAGACCCATGCTCAAGCTCATATCTATTGAGCTTGGCTTGGTCTGGTGATAGCCAGACTACTAAAGACCTTCTGACTAGTCACAGTAGGAGAAACACAGGTGTTGCTTATAACATTGATAATGGCATTTGTATTCAATTGTCACAGTAAGCCATCATGCAGAATACCAACACCCTGAAACTGAAGCAGCTAAACGGAATTCAGCCATCATTCATTTGATTATTTACGTTTTCTACTGTGTCAAAATGTCTCTGGTGAAAAAAACCTAGTTGGTGTTAATATCGCAGTGAAAAATCAAAATAAATATTTGTTAGTAGTTTTAAGTTAATGGGCTAAACCATACAAAACCTGCGAGGTAAACCACATTGTTCCGAATCACGTACAGTACTGTGCATAACATGTCATGGCCCTCTGTTTTGGGGACTATAGGGGTAATTTTGATGGACGCCGCGTTGCGGTGAAGCGAATACTGCCTGAGTGTTTCGAGGTAGCAGAGCGTGAGGTGCAGCTCCTCCGGGAGTCCGACACTCACCCGAACGTCATCCGATATTTCTGCACAGAGAGAGACCGCCTCTTCACTTACATCGCCATCGAGCTGTGCACTGCCACCCTGCAACAGGTCAGCACCTCAAGGCCTTATTAGTTGGATTTTACCATTGTTAAAAAGCTGTTTCCCCATTTGCATCCCATACTTGAATGTTATTTAAAATCGCATCTCATAATAACAAAACTAACATATATTGTTGCATGTTTTTTGTGCGTCTGTATTGTCTGCAGTATGTGGAGGATCCGTCTTGCTTCCCTGAGGTGAATCCTATAACTCTGCTGGGACAGACCATGTGTGGCCTCTCACACCTCCACTCACTCAACATAGGTCTGAGATACACACACACACACATACATTTACATGTAAACACACCAGTGCATACACAAATTCAGTTTCCAACGGATTCTACTGTTTAACTTGGACAGCTAAAAGCTTCTCCTCCTCCTCCTCTTTCTGAAAAACCTTCCTTCGTCTCTCCCTTTAGTCCATCGTGACCTGAAGCCTAGGAACATCCTGCTTTCTGGTCCCAGTGCGCTGGGTCAGGTCCGAGCTCTTATCTCTGATTTTGGACTCTGTAAGAAGATCCCAGACGGTCGGAGCAGCTTCTCCTTGAGGTCAGGAATACCAGGAACTGAGGGGTGGATAGCTCCTGAAGTACTACGAGACACTCCGGGCAACAAACCGGTAGGACGCACACACATCACAATTGTCTTTCTTTGAACATTCAGTCAACTTGTTAGCTAAGATGGTTTGAAAAAATGAATAGATGATAAAAACAGGTTCATATTTTTTTTAGCTTATCATGCTAATTTGAATGGTACTGGGTTCTTTAATGGATACTTTGGTATTTTATGTTCAAGAGCATGGCCCACATGTCACATAAATTCCTATAAAACCAAAAACTGAGCTGACCCCAAGATGGAGGAAATGTGAGGTATCATGAGTCTTCTGTGTTCCTCCCCTTCTCGGTACAGACAGCGGCGGTGGACGTGTTCTCAGCAGGCTGTGTGTTCTACTTTGTGGTCAGCAGGGGGCAGCATCCATTTGGTGATTCATTAAGACGGCAGGTCAACATCCTGTCAGGAGAATATTCACTCTCACATTTTATGGACGATATACACGGTGAGAGAGCTCATTGTGCATGTGTCTTTTTAGGCTTGGCTTATGTGTTATCACGTTTTTTTTTTTTTTTAT
>NC_045734.1:6393260-6429368 GCF_008692095.1 Etheostoma spectabile | reverse complement strand
TTTTTTTTTTTTCCAGAATAAAAGCTAGTGTAGTCAGTTCCTCTTCTGCAATACTTCTGCATGAAATTTACAAAAAAAACTACTTTAATCAGAATCAGAAATACTATAATGTACCCAACCACCTCCATGTCCTGCATTAAAAGATCCAGTCCTGAACAGTCCAACTTCCTTTAAAATACGCTGAGTAATGCTGGGGTTGTTTTGCCATGACTTGCGCCTTTTGGCTAGAACCTTTCCAAGATGAGTCTCTTTTTAAATAATCACAATTTCTTTATCCTTTTACAGGTAATTTTCAGACATTGTCGTGCAAAAAAAAAAAAGACTGGCTGTATTCTGTGTATAATATCTGCTGCCACTTACTCCACCCTCACCACAGCCTAACTTTCTGAAACTCAACTGCAAGAAGTCAGAAATCCTAATCCTTGTGCCAGATTCACATACCCGACCCCCCCCAGGATTTCCCACTTATCAATGGCTCCATCGTCACCCCTCCCACCCAAACACACCACCTCGTAGCCACTCTTCCTCTCACCCCTGGGGGGGGCAGGACATTTTCACTCACCACCCCCACACTCTGACTCGTCTTACCCAACTAACCCCCCCTCCCCCACCTTATTTTTTATTTTTTTAAGACTGATCTTGCTATTTGTATTGCTATTGTCTTTATTAAAATGATTACTGCTTATTTGGCTTATATTTGTGTGTAAAGCGTCCTTTAAGGATCTTTATATTATTATAATAGTACTCACAAAAATCAATGAAAACCTGAAAACCGTTTCTCCCTCCAAATCAGATGACGTCATAGCACAGGATCTGATCGAGCAAATGATCAGTGGGGAGCCCTCCACCCGGCCCTCCACCGCCTGTGTGCTCAAACATCCGTTCTTCTGGAGTCCCGAGAAGCAGCTGCTCTTTTTCCAGGTGTGTTAAATCAGCTGGTCATGGATACACAAGGGACTGCTGTCTCTCTTGTGATACTAAAGGTCCTTGTGCCGTGACTAGTCATTTTGTCTTCTGGTTTAAAAGCTCTTATTAGATGTGATGCCAAATGTGTAAGAGGAGTATGCGTGTATACCTGGGTAGTGTAGTGTTTCCCCCTGTTTTGCTCAGCCTCATCTCTCTCCATGAAACAATGTGTGTTTTGTGTGCGTACGGACGTAGGACGTCAGTGACCGCATAGAGAAGGAACCGGCAGACAGTCCGATTGTGGTCAAACTGGAGACTGCAGGAAGAGCAGTGGTTCGAACCAACTGGAGGATGCATATCTCTGTGCCTCTACAGACAGGTACACGCATATCATCACATAGCTGCACGGTTTACAGGAAGACAAAGCCATCAATGGTCTGTCATTTTCCTGTGTGCGTTCCAGACTTGAGGCGGTTCAGGACATATAAAGGAAACTCAGTCCGAGATCTGCTGAGAGCCATGAGGAATAAGGTCAGCATGCTGATTTAAACACGTATGTTTCCTTTATACAAGCAGCCCCACTCTCAACACATGTATGTTAACATTGCATGTTACAGAAGCATCACTACCACGAGTTGCCACCGGAGGTGCAGGAGACTCTCGGCGAGCTGCCCGAAGGCTTCGTCAGCTACTTCACCTCACGGTTTCCACGGTTACTGATGCACACGCACGCAGCTCTGCAAATCTGCTCCCCTGAGAGACTGTTTCACCCCTACTATCTGCAACCCAGCGACAAATTGCAATAACATGACACTCTATAATCTGCGTACCCTCACACACACACACACACACACACACACACACACACACACCCACACACACACACACATTGGTGAACTTACAGTGCCCCTTTATTGCTTTTGTAAAGCCCATACTGTTTCGGGGGAAGATACAGTGAAGAAGTTTTTATATGGCTTGAGTTTTTAGATTAATTAGGTTTTTTTGCAGCTGTTGATCAAGAAACAATTTTAAGATGAAATTACAAAGCACTCCGACTGCATGCCTCCACGGAAGCAGCATACATTTGTTTTTTTAATAATAATTGTAAATATTTCTAAATTCCATTTTACCGTGTAACTCCATTAGAATGAGTGTATTCAGAATAGTTCAGCCACATGTTTCCTCTAAACTGATTCAGGATAAAGGCTTTCGGTGAGTTTTATAAAAGTCACCGACATGTTTAAGACATTACGGGGATTCTGTTACAAGAGCACTGCCTGAAGGAAACAAACACATTGCAGTCCTTAACTGAGGAGATCTGGAGAACACGGTCAAAGGAAGAGCTTTTTAATAAGCTGCAGCAAAAAAAAAGAAAAAAGAAGAAGATATAACCATGTACTGTTATGGCACCGGTTTAAGCTCTGAGTTGGCTGATGTGTGAAGAGTCTTGCATCCTTATTCTACATTAGTCCTTTTTTAAATTAGATTAGTTTTTTTAAGCAAAGCAACCAACTCAAATTCAGTCCAGGAGAAACGCAGCTGTTATCTCTCAAGTGCTAAAGTAATTGGAACAAAGCACAAATGTTCCATAATTCTCACAATATTAAAGTAATAAAAAGTACGTTGCACGGCGTGAAAAGCCATTTTGCCAGGCTTCAAGTAATGCGTACTGGCAGCTTCGAGTGGGGTTTGGATGTGCGTGACGGCCACGAATGTTCGTTCGAATCAACAATGACCGACGTGATAGACAGATGGTTCATCCAATCACCTGCCAGGTATTTTTTTTTAAAGTGCCTGCCCTTTCCCAAAAAACGACTCAGAAGGTTCTGTGTAACAAACCATCCGGAGCGTCGGGTTACTAAAGAAACGCCCTAAAACTATCATTTGTATCCTTGGCCCATTGCACCAGAGTTAATGAAAGTATGGTTACAGTTTAGAGATCTACTGCTAACAGACAAACACATGGAAAACACAACCTATTTATTACTTCTTTTTTTTTGATTATTTTTTGGGGCTTTTTCCCCGCTTTATTTCAAAGTGACAGTGGATTCATAGGAAAGGTGGAAGAGAGATGGGGGATGACACGCAGCAAAGGGCCGCAGGTCGGATTCGAACCCTGGCCGCTGCAAGGGACTCAGCCAAGATGGGGCGCACACCTTACTGGGTGAGCTAGAGGCCGCCCTTATTTTAAGGTATTTTTGTAGACTTTTTATTTTACTTTATTACTGGATAATTAATAGCGTAGACAGACAGGGGAGAGAGAGAGTTTTGATGTCCAACAAAGGTCTTCAACATGAGGCCCCCTAAAAAAAAAAAAAACCTTTGTCTGTAATTTATATAATGTTATATAATATGTCCTTAAAATCTGATCGGCCTATGTAACCGTGTTGTATTTTAGACAAATGATGTCTGATTTGGTTCACACGAGCATATTGTAAAAGGTGATATTCACCTAGTAATAGCTCTGGGGTCCAGATGGAATCGCACCACAGACCACAGGTCAGGTGCACACACTTTGTCACAGCACGACACGACACAGACACTGGACAAAATGTTTTTTATTTAAAAAAAAAAAATATATATACATTTCAGAAGAAATCTCTGTAAACCCAGTTTACGTCCCCTCTGTCCCTGTTGCTGCTGTGCTCCTCTCAGCTCCTCTGGAGGAAGGGCCCGCCATATTTGCTTTGCTGTTTCTTTTGTATTTGATGTGTGTGTCTGAATGTAGCTACACTGACTGAAGAATGGACTGAGCCTTGTTTTTCACTTGAAACATAACATGGTGCATACTAGTCAAATATCATTGGCACTTAAATGTGGGCAATATGCATATTCTGGGAAAATATGATTCATGACCAGTGTCTGCAGGCAGTAATGCACATTTTGCCAATTCAATTTTCATTTCCAAACACTTTTTTTAAACAAAAATGGAATACACGTCACCACTCCTGAATGTTGACATTGCTTGAGCTTTTGAATTTCTCCAGCTTCTCAAAATGTCGCTAAATGCTCTGTAGTAGGATGAATGATGAAGATTCTAACTTTTGTACGTTGTTTTAAATAAGTGGATTAAACTGACGCTTTGGGTGTGCCAAAGAATGAATAAATCAAGTCTTGTTGTCTTGGTCTTTGGTGTTCCGAGTTTAAATACAAATGGGTTTATGTTAATGGGAAGAAGCAACACATAAAAAGAAACTTGAACTCCTTGAGTGCGATCAATCTCTTTCCCTTTTTACTCTATCTATAATCCTTTAAGATGAGCACTAGAGTAGAGAGAGGTAGAAAGACAGAGGGAGAGGGTGGGACAGGGAGAATAAGATTTTCTGAAACCTCCTTAGAAATTCTTTACACAATGTTTTCAGACATTTATGATAATCTGAGCCTGTCAGCATCAAAAAGATCACTTTCGTGAACATAAACACAAGCTGGCAGCGATCTCGCTTAACACTGAACTAATGTCAAAGGTTGTTGTTCCTGTCAGTCACTTAGACACAAGAACAGTAGATACCCTTTAAAGAGGATGATTTACCGCCAACAGAAATAATAACCTGACCCAGATATTGGCAGGTGGGAGCCTGCAGCGTAACTGCACACAAAATGTCCAAGTGTATGATGCAAGAAGATGACTTGTAGGAGATGCAGCTTTCTGACAAATTTTACAATAATCTTCTAGTTTAATAGTCTGAGTGTAGATTCTAATATTTAATAATGAAATGAGATGCAATGGATTACGACTTTTGGTTGAACATTTGTCCCAAAAATACCTCTTGTAGCTGTGTGAATTACATTCATCAGCCAGTGTGTGTGTTGAGAGGCTGCTGGGGACACAGCTGCAACACACAGGTTTGTAGAGGTTCAGCTGGAGTTGGGACACAAGTCTTCTACACAGTCAGGCAAGAAGTGTTTATGGGTGCAGCCCTCACACAGCTTTATCCTTAGCTGTCGGATGACTGATTATCAAAGCCATCTAGAGCCTTAGATTGTTTTTTCCTCCTTGATTTAGGTGAGGGGCAATAACCACAGATTTACCTCTTCCGACTCCCATTAATTAATCTAAAATTGATGTTTTAATGATTTCAGTCCACCGAGCACCATGTGTAGACATGTTGCCTAATTTGAATCCAACAAATTCCTTTACATTTTTCTTTGCACTTACATTTGGACCGTAGCTTAAGAGCTGCTGCCTCACTGTAAAACATTGTGCAGAGATTTTTGTATAGCAGATATACCTGAAATTAATGCTATTCAACCTAGTTTATCCACCTTCACTTTATAAATACTTTTTTTTAGGATTCTGACTGCATTGTGATTTTGCATTTTAACTGACACCTGTGACTTGGGTTATAGGCAGTGGGGTTTTAGTTTGTTCAAATATTGTACATTGACATTTTATACAAATACACGTTTTAAGTATATATCTAGCAGATATAAATTTGACAAACATTGTGGGAGCAAGGAATAGTTGACTACTTTAGCCAGGTTGATCCTTGTCAACACCATTGTTTTAATGTTTTCACAATAACTTACTTGTTTTCCATGACATGTTTACATGGTGTCTAGTCTGTGTTCATGTGGTGTTTAAGCACAACATGCTTTTGCAGGTAGTAAGTTGCGTTATCCAACAATAAAAATACCAGCACCCATGTATTCTGCAAGGTTTTCTGTCTTGTCCAATGACCGCTACCTTTCAAAAAGCCCTCTCTCCACAGGCACCTTGGTATGAAATGAGTTAGAGCAGACATCCAGTTTCAACTGGTTGAATTTTTATTTGCAGTTCTTTACATTTAGAAAAAGAATCCAAGGATTTTGCCTCCTGTGTGTTTCCGTCTGGCCTCTTCGTGGTCCATGATGCCAGCTGAGGTGGTCAGCACAATGTATCTGTGGAAACAACAAGTCAGCACGTTACCATACACCATACAACCCACAGTAGGTCCTGATAATTAACATCTCAAAAGGGCATTAACTCACTTATACCATGGTCACTTGCCAAAGAACTTTTATTAGGCCAGTCATTTTCAAATTTTCATGCATTTTGCAATCAAAATTTGGTCACAGCTGACGCCATAGGGTTCCTACGCAATGGAAAAGTTTCCTGCTCCAGTAAATAGGACGGATCTTGGATACGACCCAGCAACAGGAATTCTCGTCTCCTCTGCTACAAGCCAGCTGGTCGCAAGCTAATGTTATGCTAGCCAGAATCAAAGTCTGAATGCTTGACAAATATAATTTTGACAGTATGTTTAACAAGACAAGTTAGCTTTCCAGCCATGTTATTGTCCGCCGCATCAACAATGTTCACTGTCGGCGACAGCCTTAAAACAACACTAGGAACTTCTCCCGCTTCGGTCCTCCTACAGGTCGGAAGCACAATTGTCCCATTGTGTCTCAGAACTACAAACTCTCATAGTGCAGTAGTGACGTTCACCCGTTTACAAGTTGAACTACTGAAACGATTTAGGAAACATTTTAAGGTTCAAAAAGTTAGTGTTGCTTTAAGACTAAACAGCAAGCAGAATGAGAGGTAAAAGAAAGAACTATTTATTTTAATGTAGCAGATTCATGTAAAACGGTTAAGACATTTCATCGCAGGAGCAAAAGAAAGCGCCCCACCGAACAAACCTACACTACATCGGAGAGAATACCTTCACATTTGATTAAACCCTACTCCATTTACAGAGAAAGGGCCTTTTATTAAGTTTGCCAAAGTATTAACTGCTATGAAAACCTACTGTATTTGAAATGTATGAAGACAATTTGAACTATAGATGGAAGGATGTGTAGAACTATGTAGTCTGCAGGATACAGTAGGTAATATATGCTCCCAAATATGATAATTTTCATCTCAAACTACAACAGTCATATGGCTCCACAGGTAGTTACTCAAATCAGTTCAAGGGAAGTTGATTACATGGTGTTCACATCAGATGGAAACGCTTTTCCAAGTGTGATGGGGCCACCACCCATCAAAGCAAAAAGGAACAGATGGTAACACTCAAAGTAAGGTAATATTCAGTAGGTATAAAACCAATCACAACGTTGATGGCCATCTACTTTGGTTGAGAGAACATGCAAAAACCATATTATATCTAAGCATAACAGATACCCTGTAATCATTAATGTGATCACAGCCCAGCTCATGACCTTTACGTGTCACTCCCTGTTGTCCCTGCTACATCCTCTGATGAACCAAAATGGCACTAAAATGCAAGTAAATCCTTCTAACAGGATTAATTCATAATCCCATGACTTCCAGAGACCATTTATAATAATCATCATCTACGGAAGCATCAATAAATGAGAGCTTAGGCTTTCACTCTTACTAACACCTAATCCGACTGTAATGTCAATTACGGCTCTAAATACTTTAACTGCGTTGACCACTGTATAAAAAGAGATAAGTTGTTTTGTTCAGTATTCTGCACGTTTTATTGCATTCCAAAACATTTTGAAAATACAGCATAGTGGGATTACTAGTGCAGGGCCCGTTTGGAGCGTGTGCCTGTTCAGAACGAGCCAATTACTTGGTTGCCAGTATTTGTTCCCCACAACTTTAATTATGAGGGCGCAGCTCAGCTCACCTACAGATTAGGCAGTATCCTCTTTTTTTGGTCTAGCCGTCACATATTCAGGTAGTGACAGGAAGCCCGGCTCAGCCTGCTGGGGAAGCTGCTACAACGGGCATGTGGGCAGGAGAAAACAATGTGCTGTAGAGCCCAAGAGCCTGGGCGTTCATCTAACGTGTTTGTGTGTGATTAATTTCAGAATTGACATGTACAGTAGACAGCAATCGCTTTTTGGCGCATGGTTACTTTTGGAAATCCGGTAGCCCACTGCAAAAACATGCTTGGGCAACCCCTTCTCATGCCCAATTTGTCAAATAATGGCACTTTGTCAGTGTCTCAGCGTCAGATACTGCACAAGCACCGTTTAGCATTTGTATGAGCCACCCAAGTCATGGCAGAAGCTTGACCAAGTGCTATAAGATTATGTAGTAGGAAAGACCAAACATCTACGCAAGGAGTGGGGTCAAACAATGCAGAAGACGGGGGTTGGTAGCAGAACTGGTGAACACAACCAATGAGCAGTCTAAGGATGTAGCAACTCCCCACTGCTGTACTGTGCATGCACACATGCAGAGATTCGATTTATGGTTAGATGAGCACAAAATCACAAACACTACCTTCATATCTCTTGAATAAAAATCAATTACACTAACTTACCACTGCAACAGCACAGGACAACCAAGCAAAAGCAAGCATTGCAGCAGGCAAGTAGAGCATGAAACCAAGCCACTGCAGTTACTAACTGATCAAGAGAAAGAATGGAGACCATTGGGACTACAAAGTCTCCTCAGTGGGTTCAGCAATACATCACTGTCACCCAGTTTAAAAATTTGGTGTATGCGATTCTCACCCAAACTGTCTTGAAGGCAAGAGGTTGTTCTGCCACTTCTCCAGGTCCTTGAGCTGGAGATCAAAACGCGGACTGATCACACCACACTGAGAGAAAAACAAACAAAAAAAAACCACTGGTTAACACCATAAATTCAAACAAAGTAGCAAGCTGTCAAAAAAAAGTTAAAGAGTTTAATAAAAGTAGCTGCTTCGATAACATTGTTTAGCTGAAGGTTTGTTTATGTCATTTGGAAATGCAGACCTGAGGGAACTGCTGCTAACAGCAACCAAAGCAGTGACATAATGGTAACTGCAGAGTTGGGCCAACTGAGAGACTTTACCTTGTTCAGCCTGCCTGTGAGATTGACGACAATTTTCCCGGCTCTGTGGTCATCAATGATCTCGAACTCACCAATGTAACCTGAAGGCGCAAATGACAAAGAACATTAAATCATATAACTTCAAACCATTACCATTCGGACCTGATGAGCTTGGTGTCTTAGATATTTACGTCTCAGCTTGGTGTCTCCTCTCAGACATGAGACAACGCTCTACAGCCATGACCACTCTTAACGTGTTCAGCTAGAGGCTGACCATAGTTTTACCAACTACACTTGTATGTAACTTGCATCTCCTTCCAGCTTGACATGGCAGTAAATGTATATATTGACTACACCATAGAACTGCCATTATCACATGGCCAAATTATTAACGGAGTGTATCATGATACCAAAAACACTACTCACCGTGCTTCATCATGACGGTTAGGAAGCGCACAATAACCTTGGAGCAGGGCCTGAGGAGGACCTGGCGTTTCCCACGCTTCTCAGCGTTGTTGATGCATTTCAGAGCATCTGCGAGAACGTTCATGCGCACCATGATGCCTGCATACACAAAGATAACCATTCATTGATTAGTAACATATGTAAACTTAAATTAAGCTGTGCCTAATTCCACAACCCACTGTGGGCCTGTTTTTCAAATGCCTTCAAACTACTTTTACAGTACTTTACAGACTAGAGAGACACCTAGCCTGTGCCTGTGATTTCACATCGTCAAATGCTGTTTCTCCATGTCTCAAGAGCTACTTTTTTTTTTGAATATAGGGCCATACACTGACTGGACCACAATTAAACCTCGCACCTCTTACCTACAAAAGGAAATTGTGGTTCAAGAGGTGAAGCACAAAGTTATGTCCAATTAGCAAAGCCTAGATAGCCCCAATTATAGCACGAAGCGTAACGTTAGCTCCATTTCAAACAGGTAACGTTATTAGCAACTTCGCTAACATTAGCAAGTTACGTTGTGTAAATACTTTAGATTCAAGCGGTTAACGTGGCGTTTGCTTGAGTGACATTGAAGTAAAGCGCAGAGACTCAACAAAGCATGGTCCTTCATGAGCACACAGAATAGCTAACGATAACGTTACCTAGCCAACTAACGTTACATTGGCAACATCTACCAACACTCGTAGTTTTAATGGTTAACGCAGTGTCGACCATGTACGCTATAAACTGTGTTAAACACGTATGTCAATGGACATCTTACAGGTCTTATTTGTTCAAGAAAAAAAATACATTTGTGTGGTCGCAGAAGCTAACAGTTATCAATGCGCCTTGAACGCACCGATTCCCAGGGCCGAGCAGAGGGATTGCTAGATGACATTTGAGGCCCGGTTGTGTTAAATTCGTCTCATCAATCGAGGCGATAATCCTCCCAAATCGTTACTATGTACTTTTGCTTCAATATAATTGCATAAATGGGACATTTAACATGTAGATGCTTTAGATACTTAAAAGATTGAAGGTGACAGTGTAAAAAGGCATCTTACCGGTTCTGCAATATGGCGGAAAGAGGAAGTGGAAAAAAAAAGCAATGCATTATGGGAAAGAATCCAAGACTTTTCAAGTCGAGATGACCCACACCACCATCTGTAGTCTAGATGCTATGATGGAATTAAATTTAATTCCATCCCTCCCCTTAGTTTTTTTGTTTAAGCTACTCAAAAAAAAAATAAAAAAAAATACACACATATATATATATATATATATATACTCTAGGAGTAACGGTTACATATATTCAGCATGTCTTTGTTTCATACTATTTGTTTCATACAAATTACTAATGCAGGACATTTTTTGTGCTATTTTTCATTTTATTTTTTCCAGTTTTTATTCCAATTTCTTTTTTAACCTATTTAATTTGATTCTTTTCCACAAATACATTCTAGTTGTATTATTTACACCAACTGTGTTCCCGATAAAAAAAAGGTCTTTTTAACATTTAATAACTAGAATTGCTAGCTGGTTAAAGGTCCAACATGTAATATATTTACTGTAATAAATCCAAAAATGACCCCCAATGCATCATCAGATATTAAGGAAACATGCTAAGTTGAAACACTATATTTTCTGACAACAATATTAATGCCAGTATTTTCTCCTTTTGTAATTTCCGTTCCTTGACGGAATTTCTGTTTGTGTTTTGCCCAGTTTGACAGCCAGGCGGGGTTGACAGATAATATACCTGTAAAAACTTAGAGCCAGCACGCTACAGCTGTAACGTTTGTACAGCCATGAAAGCAGCAAACAAAAAGACAAAGACAGGATCAACGGAGGTAGATTCTACCTCATCTAAAACAACCGCAGAGACGCAGAGTTGGCTAATTTCCTCCTGAAAAGGTAAGCATTAGCTTTAGGCTAATTTATCATGGCTACAGGGACGGGCATTTTTTGTAATTTCAACATTTGTGTACTCACATTGAATTACATAGCTAGCTAGCTAGAGTACCCAAGTTGATTACTCGCAAAACAGCCAGTAATTTTGGTCTTGACTGGTCCTGGCTAACGCTGCCATGCTAACCTTGCTAACTGCTAGCAAACGTTACTGAAGGACCAGGCAAGCGGGCCACGACTGCTGACAATGTGTAGCCTAGTCAGCGGCCGTAGCCAACAATGGTGTGTTACTTTGAGCCAAGGGGGGGGGGGGGGGGGGGGGGGGGGGGGGGGGGTTGTAAATTGGGGAGAGAGGACCGTGACTTTACATTATGTTTAGCGATTGTTGCCGTAATTCTAACCCAATAAAGTGTGTTCAGTTGGATGGAAAGGAAGGCAAGGTAGCGTTATTTGTCGCGGTTCTCACCGTTATTCTAAGCCAAGGAAGTGTGACTGTCCCGGGTGGAGAGGACAGCGAGGTTGTTGTGTTTTTAGCGGTTCCCCTCATAATTCTAAGGCGAAAAAGTGCGGTATAATGTTAGCTACTCCGCTGTGGGGTGAAGTATGTCTGACTATGTGGGACACATGTCTAGCAACATTGTTGTGGATTCTGTAGTCTTAGCCTGGAAACCTCCGTGAACTTCGAGTTTGGGGAGGAGAAGGCGGGAAAGATGACTCTCTCCAGTAATTTGAATTTGTACTGCAGTAACTATTTTAAACAATAGCTGCCAGTATTACATTTTGCCGATTAATTATTGCAGATATCTGTAATTAAATTCTTTCTAGTCAAAAAGAAAATTTCCTAAACATCAGACGAAATTCTGTCTAGATTAAACTTGTATATACTGTTTCTGCAATATAATTCTTACTATAGGAAGAACTCCTATTTCAGACATCCACAAGCATTGGACATAATACAAGTTATGATTTTAATTTTAGATATCATGAGTGACAATTGCATTGCTTCTAGTCATAATTTTAATTAGATATCTGAAATTGCATTTTAACCAGTCATAATGCCAATTGTGGATGTGTAATTAATTATGTTTGTTCTTGTCACAATCAGGTGAATGTATAAATATTAGATATTCAAAATTACATTATGGATCTCTGGAATGCGTTTTCAAAATCAAAGCAGCGCCGCCCTGTGATGAGGATGAATAATTGCATGCATCCGTATCTATCCTTTCTCATGCATTTGGCTTGTCCGTACTTTAGCTGACACAGCGCTGTGCAGATAGGTCTGCCAATGCAAGACTAGCTTGGCCATAATTGTATGGTTAATTTGTGAGAAACGAATAAAAAAGAAAATATTTTTAGAGCTAACTATAAGCATAATGTAATTTACAATCATAAATAAGTTTTCTTACCAGAGCATCGTAGAGTCTACTCTACTGAGTGCAATCAAAGATTTGTTGATGTCCGATATGACATGCAATATAATTCAGCAAAGCCATAGGTTTCTTAGTTTATACAAATAACAACAACAAAACAACAAACAACACATTTTTTAGTAACAAGAACGGCATGATGTGACCTTTGATAACAGCAAAGGAAGGTGGACAAGTGTTTTAAGAGTTTAAAAGATATTTTTATAGCTTCAGTAATAGGTTTGAGTCAGTCTTTAATACTTGTTACATGTTACATCCCCACTGTAGCAGTCTCTAGAGTCATGATGCTCCCACACGGAATGTGTTCAATTTTCTAAGCAGTGGCATTTACATATCTTACTGCACACTGTGATTAACATATAATCAAATCTAAGAATTCAAGTTCTAAAATAAATCCAGCACCGTCTTTTGTTTCTTTCTAAAGGTCCACTGACGCAAGATAAGAAACATATTTTCTTTTTTTCCTGTTCAAGATTTGAACACTCAACAAGTGTTTTTAGATTGTCACTTTGATTATACCAAGCAGTTGTTGTTGAACAATTAAAATGTCCTCTTTAATCCACATTAAGTAACTCAACATACAGTATTAATATGGGAATTATTAATGTGTAAATGCTCTACAGACCATTTGAGAATGCAGGTCCCGGTGGCTCCTCTGATGGTAGTCAACCATTAGAAACTCTGCACTGCTATTTCAGTCTGTTAGCACTGAGGGCAGAGACGTACCAGTGTAAATGTAGCCATGCCTTATGCATCTTCTCATTCCCACATGTGTTACAATAAAGGTGTCGAGACAATGAACAAAAAGAATATAACATAGGAAAAATAATAACATAATTCATGTTAGAGTCCATTTATATTTTTATTCGTCGTTTCAACTTAAACAACGACTGTCTCATACTTGTTACCAGCGGGTACAATTCTTGTCAAATCCTTATTGTTTGACACAGTGATTACAGTCCCTAGATGAAAATAAAACATACAGTAACATGTGTAAATGCCTTGCGAAACATGCATGGCGTTGTCTAAGAAGCGTACATTTTTAACAAAATTAAAAAGGATTGCAATACATAGTCTGTATTATGTCCACGTATGTCACTAGATATAGACTATCCTTACAACTGAGCGGTGAATAACCACAGCGTTGTTGATTTTTTACAGAGTTTTTTCTATTTATCGACAGTTGACATGTCAAATAGGCAAACTCTTGCTGGGCTACACAGAAAAATATCAATAACTAATCACACTATCATCTTACGTGCATATAAAATATGCATATATATATATTATGTAATATATATAAGTTAGCATAGCATCAGGAGCTAAAACTAAGTCACACAAATCACAATCAGTGTATTTGGAACTATGCAAAACATGATTGAGTTAGTGTGAGTGTAGTTTTGCGTTCTCTGAGTTTTATTTTACGAAAGAATCAGCATTTAGAAGATCATGAATAATTACTATTGTATGAAAAGTATGCCTTCTAGGTAGAAAGAACACAACTAAATCTTTCTTTAAAGCTAATTCAAATGTTAACAACTACAGAACGTGTGGTATAAATGTTTCTTTTTTTCACGAGTCCTGTCAAAGTTTGTTTCCCTCTTTGCGGAAGCCTTTATTCATTAAGAGTATTCAACTCTACTACTCTGAAGTTGGACTTTCATGTAGAGTGATCAGGATAGAAGTGTGTTCGAGGAGGCACAATATGCCGGGTCACCTGGAAAATCTCAAAGCCATTCAACCAGTACAACTGAATCCCCTTTGATTTAGACCCAAAGCTCTTTCCTCTAGTGTCCAGCAGAGGGACAGCCAAACCACTCAGACTCAGACACAGTGACATACCCACCAGTCAGGTCACCAATTTAACAGACACATGAAGCATAATGGAATGCTGAGCAGCACAAGATGTAGTAACCAGATTTCAGTACTAATTCTATGGTTACATTAAAACTTCAACACATTCTTTCCTCTATTAAGCCTTTTATTAGCTTAATCTCTTAAACTGCTATCCATGTTTACGCTTAGCCACCATTGCTGACCATGCTGGCCAGAGAATCTGCGTCTCCCTGGGGATCCAGGCCCAGCTTCTGGAGGTCAAGGCCCATGGCTACCAGCATCTGGAGCAGCGTGAGCTCCTGCTGAGTGGCCTGGTCCACCAAGGCTGGGCAGGTGGGGTTGCACTGGGGCCACTGGCAGGTGTCCACCAGGTGGAAAGGACAGCCTTTAGCAGGGGTTCTGTTGTTGCGTGTTGCTTCTAGACTTCTGTCCCAGCAGTGCAGGGCCCGTGGCAGAGACGTGCCTTTAACTTGGAAACTCATCCAGTTGCTAGAAGAACAACAAGACAGGGAAGATGGGGATCAGCAATAAACAGAGGGAAAGGTATGGAAAGAAAGAAAAGGGAAGGAAAGGGAAGGATTGGGAGAAAGCAAACAAATACGTTGCTGAATTGTCATCAGCAATGTTTTTGCCTGATCACAAGGTTTGTGTTAATTTCCTTTGGCAACTTTTGGCTCATTATCTTGGTACAGCAAGTTTGTTACATCACAGAAAAGCAACTGGACCTTCAGCTCCTCTCATAAAGAGTCATCACCATTGTTAAACACACCTAACTTAGCTTGACTCTGTAAACCGATCTAAGACTGCACTGACCCATCAATGCCCATCTGTGTAGCAAAATAATGAGTGCGTTCAAGGGGTACCGAGGGGTTAGGGAAAGTGTGAAATGGCATTTGGTGACATGGAGAATGTAGGGTGATGAATGAGCGAACAAAATAAGCAGCATGAGCTCACTAGGTAGAGCTGACTACTGGTAGAGGCGAAAACATAATGTGGGACAGAAGGCGTGAAAGTGTATTACCACCACAGGAGTCAAATGTCCATTCTTACCTTTTAGTAATCACTGTGTGGGAAAGGCAGGACGGAGCAAACACAGCCCTGAAAAACACACACAAAACAATGCGGCCATCTCTACATGTTAGCCTATCTGGTGCATATAAGATCTAGTTATCACTTTATTTTTTATTTTCCAAATCCATTTTTGGGAACTCACGTGACATCTGTCAGTGAGTTCTTGAGCTCCCTGCCCAGGTTCTGTATGTACTGCCACTGCTCCTCAGACAGACTCTGTCCTCCCATGTAGATGTTCTCCACTCTCAGCTGCTCTTCATCAAACAGCCACTGCACGACAAACAGAGGGGCTACAGGGAAACAAAGAGCTTAGAATTAAAGATGATCTAATCCATATTTTTACTTTAACAATGGGGCATATGTGATATATGTGCAATGTGAAACATTATGCTCATAGGGATAAAAGTACAGAGAATTGTCAAGTGACTGCAGTTCCCCTCAGCTCTATAGAGATTTATAGCTCTTTTCTGCTCATTGTTTAAGTTTTAGTATGCACGGATTTGTTGTTTTGGTTCAGTCTCAGGGCTCTCATCAGCTGGAAAAGGCAGCGAGCAGCTGTTTTTAGCGTATAAGCTCTGATAAACACGTTGTACACTACCTGCTCAGCACCAAACAACAGACAGGCTTAGTTAGAGTCTAGCTGGTGTTCACCAGTGAAGCACTAGTGAAGCATTTAGCAGCTGAAATACTGATATTTTTCTCAATAGTTGGTGGAGAACAAAACAGAGTTAAAACGTGAGGGACTTATAGACTTACATCAAGTGGCCAACGATAATGTTGCTCTGTGTCTGCTGGATGTGTCTGCTGTTTGCAAGTTTGCCAAATTAGTTTTATAAGGTGGTAATACAGTGTATCTGTGTTTACAGCTTGTGGCGTTGCCCCCAAGTGGCCAAAAAATATGTAATTTTGTCTGTAGAAAAAAGAAAGAATTCCCAGGTTGAATCTTTGTTGCTGTCTCTATAGTGTCTTTTGTGATAGAAGCACTCGCCAAAATCAGACAATGTCAAATCCCACACATGATGGCTTTAAACTAAGATGTTGTAGTTTTTCCCACTACTGTCATAGTTGTCAGATTTACAAATTAGTAGTTGCTCAGGAATTGATAAAAAAAAAGGTCTTTCAACTATGTTTTTATAATTATTTTCTTTGTGGTTTTTTGATTCAATAACAGTAAAAGCATTAAAATCAACAACATTTGGCATCACCATTTTTACAGAGTCTGTTTACTTGTCAGCTTCTGAGTAAGTTAAACTCTAAAAATCTCTTATTTCAGTGCACATAACATATAAACAACTTAAAGATATATATATAAAATATTTTCCCTGCTGTCAGACAGCCATTTTTTCTAGTACTACATTTTGGCAACTGTAAAACGTCCATATTCCTGTGAGTAATACACTGATTATGGATAAGTACCTCATACAACCCTACATTAAAATACCCAAACTATCCCTTTAAGTCAAACATAAAGCATACTTATCCAATATCATGATAAACTTCTGAAGCACCAGCCAGCACTCACAGGTCAAGGTAGAGTACAGTTTGTGGCCAAAGAAGCACTGCCATTCCTCTCCTCTCTTATAGAGCTGCCGACATCTATCAGGCACAACCCCATTCCAGAGCCTGAGAAAACAACACACACTGTCAATACACACACATCTATATCTATATCAATACAGCCAACTATATGTCAACAGAAATACAATATACATAAGCAGCACTGTATAGGAAAAGAGAGATAATTCCAAATTCTGCATCAGGCCTATAAAAAGTGTTTTGTTACATAAAATCTATGCAGACTGACTGTAGAATGCCTAAATTTACCTGAGTCCTATCTTAATAGCATCTTCAGGTGAGCAGGAAATGGTCTCGGGGCAGTTAGGGGATCTCTGCTGTTTACTCTCTAGAAACCACCCAGAGTCCACGAGGCCTCGAACCTGAGCCTCTGCACCGAGTTGCTCCAGCTGACTGGCCACCCTCTCAATGTTTAGCAAAACACCTGTTCCACCAGCACTGCAAGAGCCAAGAAAATCAATAAATAGTTTGGCATTGAGAGTGTCATTTTGGTTAGGGGTACCAAAATGACAGCATGCCAGCTATTCACATTCAGACAGTGGAGCCTGTTTTAGGACTTGGGGGAGTCCCACTAACTATGTTGCTAACCTGGGAGGAATGTTCACCATTACAGGGCAAGGCCCTTTAATAGACATTATGTCATTGTTCACAGTTGACTGTAAACATCTTTATTGATGACTAGAGGATGCACCCAAAATAATGCTTTTCTTGTTGAATGTTTGGCACGGAGATGGTGTAGATGGCACAGAGGATGCAGGCTTGTGTCCAAAAGCTGCGGTCAGCATTAGAGCGCTAAAACAAACTCACCTTGTGCCAGACAGCATGACAACTTTAGCCAGCTTGATTCCTTTGGGGATGAGGTCTTTGATGACCTCGCGGATGATCAGGGATCCCATGAAGGTGTACTCAGCTGATAACAAATACACACGTCAAATGATTGGGAGCGCCGCACTAAACAACTAAACAGAACGTTAGATCAATCATGTTTTTTCACAAATGTGTCATTGTTGCGAGGGACCTTACTTGAAAAAAAATCTCAAAGGATGTGAAGAAACTTACTTGCATTTGTATTTCTATCCCTCTCTTTTTCTCTGCCTTGTCGTGGCCTTGGAGGAGGGGTCGGGGCAGGCCCAGTGCCACTCCACACATCACTGGAACAGTATGGGATGAATCTGCCATAAGGGATACATTTACATTTGTTAGACTAAAGCTTGAAGCCATCAAAACAGCTCCCCCTGTCCTTGATGAAAGTCAACTCTGTCATATATCACAAATTAGTAGACCTGAGTTAGCCATTACAAGCTACTGGTCATACGAAAACAAGTAAGGCAGAAGCAGCAAAGTGGAGTGAATTGAGCAAGGTTGCATTTACTTGCTTATGATTTTTTTAAAAGGCAGATTGTATTTAAAAAACATTTCTTGCAACTCTACTGTTCTTGATCACTCTCACCATTCTTACAGAGCTCTTCCAGACACAGCAAGAAAGAAGAGCTTTACAAACCCATTCTGCACTACAAAAACTTAAATGAATGCAGCTTTAAGTAACAAAAAAAATCAAAACAAGATGCACAAACAAATTTGTCTGCATGTGACACCACCAGTAGCCACAGTAAGACACACAGTGATTACTTACACAATGTTTGCATTATACCAGTGTGGGTTTTCCTCTGCTTGAGAAGACAATATTCCAGTTCCTGGTAAAAAAAAATGCAACAATTTAGAGATCATACAGATGCCCTAATAGTCTCATCAAAGATGACATAAAACAAGCAGCACTATGGGAACACTATATGATGTGCATTTGAAAACCTGACCAACCTCTTTTTGTTTGGGGCCACCGCGATGAGCTCATTAGTCGAGGTATATTTTGGTACCTGGAATCACAGGTCTCTTTGCTGTGGCAGCACCAGCCACCTAAAAATAATAGAGACTAATATTAGACATTCACACCAGGCACAGCAAGGGAGACCCTTGTTACCCTATCATAGAGGCCTGTAAGGAATGGAGAGGGAAATGCACCTGTAGCCTGCTAACGAGACAGAGTTGGACAAAAAAGAGGAATGACTCCTCCTTTAACTTGCAAACTGTCAGTTCCTGATTTGTTGATCAGGGACTGACACACACACACACACACACACACACACACACACACACACACACACACACTGGTCAATCCACGTATATTTCCCCCGTCCTAAGTCTATCAAAGTGACAGACAGTGACAAGGAGAAAAACAGAAGATGACGGGACAAGATGACATCCCCATCAAAATTCCAACGGGGGCATCACACCAAAACAAGCTGACCTTTGGGGACCAAGTTAAACAGTTTTTAAATACTCACCTTCCAGAAATAACTGCCATCGGCGGCTTCCTCTGAACTCCTTTAGGTAAAACCTGTAGAACCACAAATAAACAGGAATGAGGAAATGGGAAAGATAAAGTAGCCATGTATGGACACACTGATGCTCTATGTAACTTCTAAAATCATTGTATCCACTGTATCCAGCAAAATAGACAATAGAAAATGCCCCCCCATAAATGATTAAATAAATTATTATTTCAGGAACAAAATAAGAAAAAAGATCCAGATTGTCTCACCCAGCTGCCGTTCCATCATTACATGTCACTTGGGTGTTCTTGAGGAAGTGCAGCCTCATATCATCTGTCTGTTGTCCAGCGTTTCGAGCTCCTGCAGCACCCTCCGGTGCTGCTTCAGCTGTGCCTCTCGTGCTTCCTATGCCTGTGGTGCTTCCAGTGTTTCCATGAGTCGGATCAACCACAGGGAGAGACTGGCCAACATCACCGCCTTGGTTTCCACCAGACTTCTTGGTGGACTTGCCACCAGCTTTAGTATTACGGTTGTTCTGACACCACATTCCCCCGAGCAAAAGCAAGAAAGCAACCTTGCCCAATATCTTCATCTCTGAGGCAAGATGAGAAAAACAGATACATGTAAGGCATCATTACTCGCTCATAATCTAGCTATATGCATTATGCAAAATAAGAAAAAACATTGGACCAAATCTTCATCATTTTCTAATCTAATTGTCCATTACTCGCTGTCTAAATGAAATCCACCACTTTTTAACCGGGGAATTTACTTACTTCTTTAAGACGAATCAGCTTTGAAGATAGTTTCTGAGGCACCACAGGGTTCAGGCAGATAAGCGCAGGTGCTGCTGAGGAGAGAGTAAGAAGTTCAGATCGCAGGGACCAGGTGTGAGAGGAGGATGCTAGTCATGAGTGGGGATGAAGCCTTGACCCCGTTTTGATGAAGCCTGCAAATCAGCCGTGAGCTTTATAGTGCCACCATATGGATCAGATTTCCTCCCATTTTCCCTCACTGCTCCAGCCAGGCCCTGAGATAAACTGCTGACGACACAGCGCGAGGGGAGGTACTGGACCGCCAGTGGCAAGGAGAAAAGATAACACACTCATCTCTTCAACATATTTCAAGTCTTTGCACACACCCACCACTTAGCTCTCTCCCATCTGACCATGGCTCAGAAACACGCTCTCCTTCCCCCTATCGTCTCTCTTCTTCTCCCTCCCACCACCCACCTCTGATTGGCAGGGTTTTGATTTAAACATCTACATGGTCAGCAAAACTGCATAGCCCCTTTGGGTGGTATGTGACCCCGAGGTCATTGGAGCACACACCTCAAACACTTTCCGACATGGGAATGAAAAGGTTCCCGCATGGTCAACAAGTTAGTGGACACTCTCAAGGCACAGGTGGAGGACACTCTAGTTAGATGTGGCACCAAGTTAAAAACTTGTTTTAAAAGTCTCCATATTATAAGTGAGAAAAACAGACATTTGCCAAATAACGGTTTCCCTTTATGTGTTCATATGCTGGAGAACGATCATTACAAGTAAGTATAGGAGTTAGTATAGGAGATTAAAAAATGGACGTTGGAATGGAGGTTTTTGATTCATAAACAATTGTTGGAAAAAAATAACTCTTTGTATTCTTTGATCTTATATAATAAAATTATTATGATTCCACTACAGAAGAAGCAAATTTGAGATGAAATATAATAATTGTCTTTAATTGTACATAATTGTCTGTAATCCATCCTTATGCAGATTATACTAATTAACTCTGTCATTGAATCTGTTTAACAAGTTATTGAGAAAATACAGTTGTGCTGTAATTCATTACATGAGCCTTTTATTAACATTAAACGGGTTCAAAATTAAAATTAAATTAAAGACATGCTGTTTCTGAGATCCAGAGATAGAAATGACAACAGAAGGAGTATTGTTGAAGGAGATTATGAAGATGTTATAGATATGCTGCTGCCTCCCTTAGATCCCGTTTACACTTTTTGACCTAGGTTCAACACTGGGGATAAAAAAATCTCCAAACGGTAAATTGCAATAGAAAGGTAACTTAGTTATTTAACAGTTCAGATAAATTAGATACCAGTCAAGTTAAAACAAACCTAACCTGCAGGGCCCCTATTGACCACCACTGTACATGGCAGTTTCAGTATATCCCCAGGCACTCAGAAACCAACCACTACTGTAGAGCAGAAGGGATTAATTAATTAGTCAGTTGACAGAGTTAGTTTGCAACAATTTTGTTCATTAAATATTTTTCAAGCTAAAAAGGAAAAAAAATCACTGGTACCAGCTTCTCAAGTGGGACTCTTTCCTGGTTTCCCCTAGTTTTCTATGATACTAAATTCAACAAAGTTGAGTTTTTGACGGTTGGTTAGACATTTTCAGAGTGTTAACTTGGGCTTCAGGGAATAATGATGAGCCTTGTTTCACTATGTTCTGTCATTTCATAGACTAAACTATCAATCAGTTATTAAAGCAAATAATTGTCAGATACAAATAACTATTGGTTAGTTTTCCTATGATGGATCGATACTACCTTGGCCGAGGTTTGATAGAACAACGGCATTATGACACAGGGTTCCTCTACTAGACAGGGCCACAAGACCCATCACTGTTGATATTCTACTTCAGTGGTGTGAATTTGTAGCAAATTTGCCATTAATTCTAATTGTGTAAATTGTATGTATTAAACCTTTGGGTCATTTTGGGGCCACAAGCAGTTGCCTCTCCCAGGTTGGTAATAAAATCAAGGATGGCTGTAGGGGAACGTAGCACTGACCGCTGCAAGATCACAAGGCCGTAGGGCTTTGAAATCAAATATCAATTAATAATAGTGTTGAAGGTCAGAGGCTGTTGGGGCAAAAAAGGACTGCAGAGCGGCAGGTTAGTTAAGAAAAAGACAGAAATCTATCACAATCACTTCACGATCCTTCTTAGGAGACTGGACACACTGACTACAGCACACACAGTCCACAATCAGACTTGAGATGTGACACAGATAAAGGGCCGTACAAGGATTTCAATCTTAAAGGCAGTAATGACCTAACCATTTAAAGACTTATAAACAAAGCAGACAGATTTATCAAGGTTTGTCTCATTGCATTGGCAGAAAGAAAAATGGTATTTCTGTCTCATTTTCAAGCATTTCATGCTATTTTAGCCACTTTCAACTATGGCCAGAAAGAAAACAAAGCTACTCAAAAATATGTCTGTGAGATTGTATGCACCTACGCACAATAAAAATGTACCCTAAGGACATAACTATACTGAATTTGATCTACCGAGCTGAACAATTCTTCATTCCTTTAGTTGTCTTGAAGCATGCACACCACCATCTGTCTTCCCAGAAATCGATGCAACAATCTGTTTAACAGATACCTCAAATAGCTGAAAAATGAAAGAAGTTGCTGTAAATCTATCAGCATTTCACTAGAATGTCACGAACAGAGAGATGGCATTGCTGCTATTTTGTTTTTCTTTGATATGGGATTGGACAGAATGATACGATTTTCACAGCAGGCTTTAGATCAATGGATTGAAGTGAATTTGTGTGCTACACCTCCAGTGATTCAACTCCCACAACTTGTCACGGGTCAAGCATTGTCCCTCTTAGCATCTTTAACAGTCTATTACATGTGTCTTTTTACATAACCCATAAGGGGCTCATGAGACATGTTGAACTTCACCCTGACAGGGGCAACTGCTTGGCCCCTTTTGCAGCGTAGGAGGCTTTCTTTCGACCCTTGTGTTGTTATTTTTCACAGCCAACCTCCAAGGTTAGGACACCTAAAGCCCAGGTGGTCCGGGCACTTTGTCTGCTGAGCATGTGTGTCATCACCAGCCTCAAAAGCTAACGTCCCGGCTGGGAGCTAGAATAGTTGTCGGCTGATAGCTTCAAAGAACATTGAACCAGAGACAGCGGTCATGTGCTGGAATCATGCCCCACACCACAGCCCAGAAAAGTTGCAACTCATAGGCAACAACTCCAAAATTCAACAGTATGAAAAACTTATTCAAATCATAAAGTGGTTCAATCAAAAGGCTCCTGTTTTGAAACCAATCTAAACAAACCACAATCATGCCTTGCAGCCTCCCCTGCCATGTTGCATGTAATTTGACAATCTACAACAACATCACTCTGAATCTATGTTGTCACCAGCACTGGAGAGCATAGCTGGGAAAAGAGGCCCATGATTAATAGGAGACAAGAGTGGGATCTTTACAAACCCCATGAAAATGAGCCTCGGGCGAGATATGAGACCTGGTTGGAATAACACTGCCAGAGCACTCCATTCAATCAGTGAGGACGACAGGCAGGGTCTTAGCGGGATCGGTGTAAAGTGCTGGGCCACTGCAGGAGGCTAGCAGGTGGGGTGCGCTAAACTATCCCTAAAACCAGGTGTAAAGAGGCTTTGCGTGGTAACCTTCTGCATACTGCCAATGCATCAGTGTGATAGATGGAGGAGGGGTCGATGGCAAGAATACAAAGTGTTGGATTCAGCAGGAGTGGGGTGGCGATGTAACAGAACAGGATAGCTGACAAGTAAATGTTTTGTGTGCTGCAAGAAGCTGCAGCTAACTCTCACCTCACAACCAAACTATGCGTTCTGTCCACCTTATTGGCGTGCCAGACGCACCTTCATCCAGGCAAATATGTTCCGCCTCAAGTATGAATGCCACAACCACAATCCTAAACAGTCAAAGATGTGTAAAGGACAAGTTGTGACATTAGAGAACTAAGAGCATCATGCACAAATGTTAGTGTGTGCCTTAAGTTAAACATATATCAGGTCATATCAGGTCATGCAGCTTGCATATAGGCTGTTTTTTCCCTTAACAATTTTGGCCATTAAATTACTGCCCTCTCTATCATGGTTTTGTTTAATTGTCTTGCGTAAGTGAGCTACTGGTTCAGAAGGGGGGGGGGGGGGGGGGGGGGGGGGGGGGGGTGCATATTGTAATTTAGTGCACAGCTTGTCTTTGGGGCTCATGACACAGTGGAGCAGCAACGTGGCCTTGGAGTCATGCTGGATGAACCACCAGGCCTGTCAGTGCAGTGATGGATACCAGTGGTGGGGTCACGTCATGCTAAGCTCGGGCACTCGGCATTAGGTCCTTGACATGAGTCTTTACACCTGATCAACGAAACGACTATCGCACAACACAGTGCAAACAGCTGTGCAGGCCTCATCTGATAAGAGAAGATACAGACAAATGTCACCTTGATGTTTGTCTTTTTGTCCATTTGATCATGGTTTTTACTACTTAGACTTCAGTACACACATCTGTTATTTGTGAGAAATATTTAGGCCTGGATGATTTAATATATCACTAAAGTGACAACTAAGTCTGTGTAATGTTTGTTGGAGCTCATGTGTAAAAAGAGTAAGTCTTCCAAAACCGGAAGAAAACAAATAACTAAGGGTGAAGAAGAAGGGTGATTCACCTGGAAGACAACAAAAATGTCTAACTGGAGTGACAACTAGATTCTCAACTTCTGCTGGTAACGGCCAACAAGGAGACATGAGACTCGGTAGTTAATGACCAAATTACAAACTGGCTAAGTGGCCGTGGTGTAACTGGTGTCTTGTCTCCTGCATACTAGGGGCCACCCTCACTTAAACCAAAAAGAGTATTTCCAGTAATTGAGAACATGTCTGAGACAAAGAATCTCCTGTTGTGTGCTAAATGGAAGAACGGGCAACTTCAGACAATGTCCGGACCTGATTTGTCAGACATTGTCTGGAGTTCATATGAGAAAACGGCTATAATGATGTTTAGCAAGTATAATGTTTAACCTGTTCATCAACTTAGCTTAGTGTGTTAGTAAGCTAATATTTGCTTGTTACAGCTGAGGCAGATGGGAAGGGTCATTAGTTTGGCAGTTATTTGGTCAAAAACATAAGTATTAGACAAATTAAAACTTTGACCTGATGGTAGCACAAATTAAAAAGAAATAATCTTTAAGATGTGTATTTAAATGTCTATTAAGTTACTATCTATTGCAGGATGAGGTAACCCAATGGTGTTTGAGCTGATGGCCCACTGAAAAAAGCAAAACAAATTCTGTTGCTACAATCCCGGTGAAAAAAAATCACAAGCGGCACACAGTTAGTGACGTGTTTTCCATCACCCAGCAGTGGTTGCTCCACCAGAGAGAGTAGGTAGTGCTAATGTAGCATTTTTTTTTATTTTAGTGGGGAAGGGTGTAGTGCACTGAAAACTGTTCTGTTTTCATCATAACAGTTTATGATATGGTTTAATGCCAATGGACTGTGTGTGAGGAACAATGTACTTTTTACTCCCTTTTGGAGGGAAGCACTTTGTCTTTAAGAGAAGCAGAAGAGCATTGTGCATACACACTATGAGACAGAAACATGCTTGTACGGAAACGTGGCTATTTCTTCTATTAAACGCTGCAAAATGAAGATGGACGTGTTCCTGGCAGTTCATTCTGAGGGTGCAACACTAACGCAACAGACTCGCTCTTTAACTCACTTGTGTGTGAAACGGTGCACTGTTTTTTCCGATATCTCAATCACCGCTTAATGCAAAATGTGCTGCCAGAGAGAACAAAACAGAGGTCTTTGAGATTTTAACTTGAATGAATCACCAGAGTCATAAGAATTCCTATTCTGTGAATCATGAATGTCATGCAACATGTTGTGCCAATGCATCCAGTAGATTTTCAGATATTTCACTTGATGAGTGAAAACTAGAAGGAAAGTGAGAAAGATCACCAATCAGGATTCATCCTATGGGGACCGTGAATGTCTGCGCAAGATTTGATGGCATAGTTGGTCCAAAACAGACAGAAATTGTGTTTGCATGCCATTTTGTTTGGTGTGTTATGACCTGATTGTATATACCTCATGTTACAACAATTAAATCCACACACTAAAAATCGATTGTTACATGCGTATGCAGAAAAACCTCTACATTTGAATTGTAACCCCGTTGAAAAGATCCAATTAAAACATATACATTATGACGAGAGTTCCTTTATTATTATTTTTTGCATGCTTGTTTGTGAAAATGTGGTCTTATGAAAATTGCGCAACACAGTTTCTAATCATGAAATTAATTTTTGGAAATTTTGTACCGATGAACCTTTCTCCAGGACTGACCTTGGTGTGTTTTTTCTTTCTCCAAAGCGATTGGTAGATGGCACTGTGTGGCAGGCCGTAAATCAAAGATTCCAGCTGAAGTGATGTCAGCCCTTTGCATCAAGTGTTGTGAAGACATGTGGACACGTGGTCTCAGTCACCCAAAATATTTATCATGGGTTTAAGTAGTCACATGCACGTGGACATGCACACATGCATCTTTCAACAGAACAATTTAACATACGGTATAATTTTACAAGCAAAAAGCATGGAAGAAAAATGGCGTAAAACCATAAACCCATTATCAACTGTTACATACATAGTATTCTAAAGCAAACACTGACATCACTCTGTAGATATTTATATGTATAGACATACCACAGAACAGTAAAAATGTTTACTATTTATAGAGTTGGCTGTCTGAGGGTGGCTGTTTTTCAGCCCATGCTGCTCTATGTGAATAGTTGACCTGGATAACCAAAAGTATGTGAAAAGCTCTACTGAGTCCGAGTTCGAAAAAATAGCCTCTTACTTCTGGGAACTCCTTGTTAAAGGATCAAGGCAACGCATACTCTTAAGCATGCACATGATTTATGCATCCAATTTATGGTGACATCTGTGTTAGCTTTATCACCCCAGGCCGTCAACTGGGCTGAGCTCATCAGATAAAACCTAATATCATGATGTCCGTGCTTAGTCATATCATGTCAGGATACAAAGTTAGTCTCTCCCAAGGTTGACAGACTTTGCAGCATAATGGGCTTAAAGTAATGAAATCCCCGGGAGATCACACAGAGAAAGTGAATGTGGACACTTATTTGTATAGTTATATACTAGATAATTGTACCTACTGTATATATACTGTACAAGTAGATGTAGTATCAATACCAAAAAGCAATAGTAGACATCTTGGAATATCTGCGCTTGTTTTCTCATCTAACTCTCAGCAAGAAAGCAAATAGGTGTAGTTCCCAAAATGTCAAACCCATAGCAAAAGAACGACAGTAGAATCAACACAGCAGGATGGTCAGAGCGGCGGCCATTTTTATGTGTACCTTTGCCATCGTAAAGAACCGTGACCGTTGTGGTGGGCTACTACCGCACAAATAGTATAAATAAATCATGAAAAGGTGTGTTTTGTGCACTATAGAGAGGGGACGTCACTCCCCTTCTGGTGGATCACCATTTTTAGTTCCGAAAAAATATGTACGCTAGGGAATAGCAAGAGACAAATTCTTTTTTGATCCCGTTTGGATTGTGCCATGAACTACACATAAAACGTTTGTCAGTTTAAAGGATATGAATGTCGCAGTTTGACGTAAAATTATAAAACTGAGAAAATATGTAATTAGAAAGACTTTCTTTTAAATTGACAAACATATCATGGCCCAATTCAAACAGCATCAAAATGTGTTTTGTCTCTTGTCATTGACCACGTACATATTTTTTCCAGAATAAGGTCCCATGGTGGACACCGAAAGGGGAGGGACTTCCCCGCTTTATTACTGTTGCCTTTCTACCAGAGTGGAATTGAGGATTACTGTATTTAATTGCTTCATATTTCTATCAGTAAGTCAGGTAAATCAAGAAAACAGAGTTGACACATTTTACGTGTGCTGTCACCGCTTTCTCTTGAACTAGTCAAATGACAACGGCCAACAATCCAATGTCCATTCTACCTTTCATTCTATTTCTTTGGTCAAACTATGTATTTAAATCCTGCCAGAGTGGGCCACAGGTTTACACATTTTACATTATGGTTGAACATTGAGAAAGCTGTTTACCTCGTAGAGGACACTCTGGCTGGAATCATTTTAAATAGAAATAGAAGCACTCACATTTAAATACACAAAGATGGGTACATGTCCTCAAGGAGAAAGGGAACAATACTGTGTCTTGTGTCACTGGGCCTTCACCGTTACCCTGTGTCCTTCTTTTTTCTTCCAGCTCATCAATGAACAGGAGATATTTAATAGGTGATTATTTTGTAAAAAATCCAGCATTGTGTATTTACAAACTCAATACTGTATGATGGTGATTCTAAAGTGAAACAATTCCTACTTATTCCCCTGAGGCTCCTAAATGCTACAGACGGACCCTATGCTATCTATTAGTTACCATAAACCCCAGAAAGGCCTGCTGACTGACAGTCTGCATCTACCCAAGCCAAGAAGCAATACAATCTGTATCCGAAAGCTTTTATGACCTCTAAGGATTTCTATTATTCGTGCTGCTCAAAATTTACAACCGCAATTATTCACGGGTAGCAAGACAGTCCCAGTTTAGTTTAGTTTTATTGCCCCTTTTCAAATTCTTGTTGCCAATTTCTTTGCAGTGTTTCAGCAGATTCCTTTGAGTGATTCTGAGAAAAGAACCTAATCAGGTCACATGAACTCCTGATGGCCATAGACGGACGCAGAAAGTGAGTTTTTGATTAAGGGAAATTAAAAGTGATATAAAAAGTAGTATGTCTATAGTTTTAAAAAAAAAATGGCAGTTAATGTTGATGTAGAGTCGATGGTTTGTGGTTATTAACACCTGCATGTTGACTGAGTCATCACTCCTGTTTTTGTTGACCGATAATTTCGTCACCCAAAATGGTGCTACAGATGGAGCTGTACTTTTGATGCTTTATTTAAACAGTTGCACCTTGCTATTAAACTGTCAGCACTATTAATCTAGGGCAGAGAGAATGTATGATGCTCTACCTTTGATTTTCAGAGCTGCCCTCTGTCTCATATTGCTTATGCAAAGTGGGGTGACCTCTTTGGACTTTTGAAGTGACATTTGTGCCTTTTTGTTGTTGTCATCAAAACAAGAACATCCCATACTCTTTTATTTAGTGCAGGTAATAGTGTGAAAGCTTTTACAGCTTAAAAAATATAGAAACAATCGCTGCAACACACAGGGACCATAACAGGGACTCCAATTACCAATTCATTAATAGAACAGAGAAATGATTAGTACAATTAAAATGGGTTAAGGTATTACTAGATGCCCTCATACAGTTGAACGGAGCCATTTGGATGAGCTGATCACCATTTCATGGTGTGCAGAAATGCTAAGAAGAGAAGCCTATGATCACTCAACTAAACTGGCAATACACAACATCTTATTTCAGGTTTGCACTAAACAATCATCTCATAATGTATCACTGTAACAAACATGGCGGGTTTGGGGTTGTTCAACTTCCGCTTTTGCTTGGGCTGATAAAAGAGGTAAAAGCTAGCAGGAAAAACCTATTTTTAAGGAATGGAGGCTGTACAGCATATTAACCCTTGAGGTTAATATGCCGTATGGCCTCCATTAGGTCTGTTATGCAAACCCACCCCAGTTAAAATAACTCCTCTGACTTCATGCTGGGCAAAATAGATCAGAGGCTGTGAACCTGGGTAACATCTTACCTCCGTGAGACACTTCTAGCACAGACACTGATATACAGACAGGTGGTGAATTAAAGGAAAAGACCCTGAATATATCAGTTGATCTAATGATCATTTTCTTAATAAGTATTGGAGGTATTGGACAAACTGAAATGTTGATCTGGTCATGGCGTTATTTGAAAGGTAAGGAGATCACCAATCAGTACAATGACAATCTGTCCAATAGTTGAGATTTTTCACTCAAAACCAAAAAATGCTCACCCAGTAGAGTGAGCGCTACATAGAGTCCTTGGTGGCCCAAGTTTGTTTGCTATCTGCCATCTTCACCCTCTCTTCCCCCTTTTCTGTCATTCTCCAGCTGCTCTATCAAATAATAAAGGTTCCTTAAATAATCTTAAAACAGATAAATGTGAACCTCATCATGAAACTCTTCAGGTTCAACGTCATCAGGATTCATCCTCTGGGGATCATAAACAAAATTGCATGGCAATCCATCCAATGGTTGTTGAGATATCATATTTCATTCTGTTTTCGGCTTACTTTAGTTCCAATGACCGACCAGCCGACCATTTGGCCGATCTTGCCCTCCATAGAGCTAAGCCGCTAGTATGGCTAAAACCTAAACTATTCATCGACTATCAGAATAGTTTCTGATTAATCAACTTATTGTTTCAGCTGTAACATTGATGAGTATGAAAAGTATGTGAATCATATGCTATGGCCTTCGCTGTCCGTATGGAATCCATTTGGGAGATTTTGAACCTACATGTCAGACAGAGCTCTTCACCATCATCAAATGTTTTGGACTAAGTGTGTTTTCATCCCTCCATATTTCCACAGACTTGTAGATTGAGGCTTATCTTGCATCACAACCAATCGTTTTTCTTTAATTTGTCGCCCGTCTGTGTTCATATGTATTGCATAGTATGACGTTTTCAATTTAACCATCCTTACCACCTGCCAGAGCCAAGAGTCAAATTACTATCTAAAGCTTTCATTTGAGTACTATCATCCACAGCCACCGGCTGTAAATCATTGCATCATCTTGTCCCCAGTGCATAAAAAAGACCAAACCATGAGTAACAAGCTTTGGGTTTAAACTCTTTACTCGACCTGCTAGTGGCCCAATAGATTAGGGGGCCATGGACAAGTCCCTTGTTAAATCCCTCTTTCTCAGGGATCTAATGCACCCACAACAGCTGTGTGAGGGCGCTTAGCAGTTAGGCCAGGATGACAAGTCATTGCTCAGCTTGATATATGAACTATTACATGTGAAACATGATAGTTTGTTGAAGGGTATGATGGTTATGTATGCTTGTAACAACATGTCCTCATTACATGTATTTTAGGTATTTATGTTTTGGTGAACGGCAAGCGTGAGATCTTTGTCTTTTGTCCATTGCTGCACTGGCAGATAAAAGAATACCTTAAGGAAGAAAACAACCATTAATAAGATCTTATTAGCTTTTAGGAATATTTTTTGTAACCTCTCGTAAAAAAATTCATTGGATCATCAAGGTGATCTTTATTCCACCAATATTCAACATTACTTATCAGACGTTGCGACAGGATTTATGCACAACAGTGTAGAGCTGCTATTTAATTCAGAAAGGGTTACCCATAGAAATGTTATTTCTATAGGGGTACCCCTACCTACCTAAACAGTCCATGTATTAAACACCGTACAAAGCAGTACAATTTTTGTTCAAGTAGGCAACTGTGAATGTTTGTATACAATACTTTTAAGCTAGAAATTGCACAAGAAAAAACTTGACATTTTTGACAATTATTCCACATACAATATTAGACACGTTGAGAAACATATATTGCAGCTTTGCAGCCAAGCTGTATTGCATTTTTTATTAGCCAGTATCCAGGTATCTAAAACAAAAACACAGATCAAACGGTCTTAGATTGCAGTGCATTAAATGGCATTCATTAAAAACGGCAAAGACAGCTAAATACTAGTATATGACTACTGATATTTTAGTGTTTCATACTTATTTTAGTGAACTTCAACACAACATGGCGTCATTTCATCAAAGTTTTGTGAAATCACAGTATTTATGTAGATATTGCAGTAAAAGAGAAATGAAATATACTTACTTTTTCAGCATCGTGCTCCAACCCTGTGTCATGATGCTCCAGCTCATCATCTCTGAATTCCTTTATGATCTATTAAAATAAACCCCAAGATCATTCATTAAGTAATTACACTTATTCAGATGTCTCTGCTTTCCCTAGACTAATGTGCCAAGTTATTCTAACAGGTTTATGGTTGTTTTTTTAAATTGTTTTATTAACATGGTTCAAATGTGAATGTTGCTCAAACCACTGGTTAATCTGAAGCTATTTGTCCTAGTTCCATTCATATTATCTGCATGACTCAACCATTCAGCCCAGGAAGAAATGGCAATTTGGTGATGTTAGTGGAGGCAAACACACTAAAGACAAAATGTCAGAAATCCTACTGTTTAACCTGGGAGACACCAATTATACTAAAACCTGAACCAGCACCATGAAGATATGCAACATACCTTTTAACCCCTTCTTTAAAGGCAACAGCCTGTGCTAGCTAGTGTGCACGAGTGGCAATAATCAAATCTAAATACGATGCATGCTTCTTTATGGATATAACCTCATGTTCTGACTTGTAAACATGGCAATCGGAATTGATCTGGCGAACGCTGCCAGCCTTTAGAACAGGTCATCCCTTTTTTACAATCTCAATAATCACTTAGCCATACTTTGACTATCATGACTTCATTTCAGAACTTCTTCCTCTGTTTTGTTATTTTTTTTCTTGATCCTCTGTATGTAGTTTGTTTGGCATTTATGCTTTAATTTTTTCAGATGCTTCTTTGTTTCTGTGTACTACTTAACCATGAGTAAAACCATTCCACAGTAACATTCCTTCACATCCTTAATGAACCATCACAAAAAGGCCTTTGCCAATGGCAGTGGCAGAGTTCCAGTGACTCACTTGTAACAGTTCAGTATATCTCTCGGGGTCCCTCTCCATCAGAGCTCTTATCTGGCTGTTGTAGTGCTCTGAAATACTCTCCTCCACCGCCACAGTGCAGGCCATGGCCCCCTCTTTTCCCAGTAGTGCACTGGACGCACCTTGGAGTCGATTTAAAAACAAAAGAAATGCACATTTAGGATTTAATATTAAAGCAACAACTGACTACATATTGCCTAACAACTACAGCAGATTAGTGAAATAGTGTTCAAGCTCACCAACCTGAAAAAACGTGTTTATACACTTGTAAATACGTCAACATCAAGTTCTAATATGTGGGTGGACAAATGCAAAACTGTGTCAAAAATCCTTCTTCTTTTTTGCTTTTGCTTTGTCAAAGTAAGTTATTTTATAACTCTGCTGTGTGCTTATGGGCTGTACCAACCTAATAGAAAGCCAGCGATGTTCCAGAGGGGTAACAGCGCTGTGGGTCGAACTCTGTTCTCAGCCAGAAGTTCATTAAATTTTGAAAGGTGGTGCTTTTCTTGGTCCCACATTTCCTAAAAAGAAAAAAACATGAATATGGAGTGTCAAGAATTAAGCAGTTACTCTCTTGCTGAACGCACAAATCGATTTTTTTTCTTCTTTTTGTGGATCCTTTGTGGAACTAGTAGGGCCGGGTATCGTTCAAAAATGTTCAGTACCGGTACCGATACCAATACTGTGACGTCTGGTTCCTAAACAATACTTTTTTTGTTACCAATTTTATAAAAAAAAAAGAAATTACAACATTACACATTTCAGCACAAATCTTAGTATTTATTTCTCAGCTCCTACTATGCGAGCCCCGAGTATTTTTCTGCCTGCCTCTACAATGTGTAACATTAGACAGCCAATCACCAGCATTATTAGATCTGGGTAGAAGCATGATGCGTGTTTATTGGCTCACTGGCGACGATGAGGTTTACTCCTTAGGTATTGAAAATAGGTATTGAATGACGAGGCATTTTTCCATACTCAATACTTCAGAGGCAATTCGGTTGGTGCCTAAAAAGTATTGAATTCGGTACCCAGCCCTACACACTAGGCAAGATTTGTAAGTGAAAATACACTACAACTTTACAGTTTCACCCTATTTCTCAAATCAAATTCTAGTGTCCTAACTAAACATTGATCAGTGTTAAATCAAAGTTAATAGTGAATTTGACATTTGTACTATCCTACAGTAGAAAGCATCCTAAGCCAGTCACACTGGTAATATTGTTCTGACACATGATTCTTGGTATTGAATAATACTTTGACATTTGGAGCCATCAATATCAACAATGATGAATTTTGAAAAATCAAGTAAACATTGTCGCCAGAGCAAACTTCTGTCCTACTTCAAAGCCCTGTGTCACACTCTGTCCATTTACCTGGATGAGGGGTCCAGTACTAGTTCGCCCCAACACTGCCATCTGGCCGGCGTAGATGCGGTTGGCCCCGTATTCACCCGCGTGGTCCACGCGCAGCATTCGGTCCAACATCTCCTTCTCCTCACTGTCGCATGGGGTCGGGACCACACTGTAGGCACGTGAGTTCAGCTGCGGGGGCACTAATATATACAGTCTATGGTTACAACACAATAACAACGACACAGGGGCCATGAAGGTATCATTTTGCTTTTCTTTTTAGGAACGCCAGGGCTTAACCCTTGTGTTGTCGTCCCATCAACCATGCAACTTTTGCTTTTGTAGGTCAAAATGTAACATTTTGGTCCCGATGGTTTTGTCATTTTTTCGACATTTAGTCACAATTTCTCAACGTGTTTTAAACTTTTTTCCAATTATTTATGTCACTTTTTTAAAAATGTTTCTGTCTGTACTTTTCAGCGCTTTGTTATGGAACATTTTTGTCACTCTTTAACATTCTTTTATTAAAAATAAAAAACTAAAATACTATAAAATGAAAAAACACCCAAATTCAATGAAAGTAGTGAACTGATCATTCATTTTACTTGTGAAGAGAGTGGAACCATCCACGTTCTTGTTTTTGACAATTTGGTTGAAAGAAACCCAAATTTCTGATGTAGAAACCTTTTCAAAAAAGGGTCAAATTTGACCTGAGGACACCAGGAGGGTTAAGTATGTCAAACATTTAGTTACAACCTTGCAACATTACAAGCAAATTTTACTGTGTGTTCATTTTAAGCTTTGATGCCTTTTGCTATGTAAGTGTTGTGACAATTGGTTGCATGTCATATGGATGGAAATGTACTATAGCAACAGCTGGTGATTTCCATTTTTTATGTTAAGGAAGTTATTTAACCCTTGTGTTGTCTTCCCATCAAAATTGAAAATCAACACTTTGTTGACGCTTTTTAATCAATGTTTTTAACTTTTTCTTATGTTTCTGTTCCTTTTTTAAACACTTTTGACGCTTTTTTGAATGTTTGTCACTTTTTCTGACGTTTAACACTACGTAACACTATTAACATACTTATTAATTTTAGTTTTACAGTTATTTTTGGAATTTATGGTCAATAAACCTCACTTTAAGGAGATTATACCTAATGTTTAGACTAAAATTAAAGGAATGTATGTTGCTGGATAATCACAGACTGGAATATGTCAACTTTTAAACAATGCTATTTCAAAACCACTTCAATTTGTTTTTCTAAAAATTGAATAAGACGCCCCAAAATGAATGAAAGTAGAGATTTGTACTTGCCAAAGAGCGTTGTGTGGAATCAATCATGTTATTTGGGGGAATTAAAAAGAACATTGAAATAGGAAAACGGGCCATTTTGACCCGAGGACAACATGAGGGTCAAATACAACAAACTAAATCTCAAGGAGCAAGTCAACTTTCAGTTACCTTCCTAGCTAAAGTGTGTTATGAAACAGAGCAACGCCCTCGTTACCCAATGACCATGATGACTTACAACGCTACAATAATACCGGATAGCTAACCTTACTACGTTAGCTACATACAAAGCCCGACCAGTTTAGATTAGACAAGTGTTTTAGCATTTTCAACACTGTCGCTCATGAAGAAAACAAAAGAACAAACGTTCAGCTTACTTCTGCATTTCAAACTCTGGCGAATCGTCGCTGGTGCGAGAACATTCGACCAGTTACACAAAGCTGTGCGCGCGGCTCTGTGCATGGTAGTCCCCTTATAATTGAACTAATTAGCCTACTTGTGTTATCAAAATAAAGCTAAAAGACATTTGCGGAGTGCAAACATAGAGTGCAAACTGTCATTGAAAACAGAAGCTTGACGTGGCGCAGACTAATGACGTAATCGCGTTACGTCCACGCGTCCACGTTTGTTTGTTCTTGCTTGAGGGGCATACAAACATGTCAGTACCTTCTTCGAATGTAAAGATAAAAACTTGTGTACTATTGTAAAAATTATATATATATATATATATATATA
>NC_045734.1:6390662-6393250 GCF_008692095.1 Etheostoma spectabile | reverse complement strand
TATATATATATATATATATATATTATTTACGTTACATATTCACAAAGCTCAATTCTCTAAATTGTGTTTTCATTATTCCTAATTGAAATTGTACTTTGACACCTTTTAAACACGTATAAGAAAGGCATTTCAATAAATAATATCTACACAAACTATTCCTTTAAAGAACACCTGCTGTCCCACCTTAAAAAAAGAGAAAAAAGATCTGTCACTTTATCGTTTACTTTTTCCCCCTTCTTTGTTTATATAAAAAAAAATCCTTATTTGTGTGTATATAATTTATGGTCATGCACTGAGATGATTGACTGTAAATTGAATTCTATATAAAGAAGTTTTTTAAATAAAATGCATTGACTTTCTGGGTGTTTTGTCTGGTTTTATTTTTAGATGTTAGATCCAGTTGTGTCATGTGTGAATAAATAAATATTAGAGAATCCTTGATTGATCCTTAGAGGCAGGTATTGCAGCAGAACAAGACACACATATGATAACAGATAACTAGAGAAGTAAAGATTAAATAGAAAAATAGAACATGTAATAAATAATATAGGAGGTGTATACAAATAGTATATGCTTTGAAGTAATAAAGTAATTAACCATACAGTAGCAGTTAAAGACAGTAGTAAAAGGTGCCAAGTCTTGTGCATTATCTATGTTCCTTCTAGTAAAATCACCACATTTGCTGTCACACATTTGCTGGAAGTTGCTTTATTTTTTCACATTTTGTCAGCCTGTGCAGCTCCAGGGTTTGTCACTAGGTGGCGTTATATGTCTTTAGTGTTCAGCCTGACTTGAGAAATGCTCAAAGGCCCATGCAGTTCTTTGTGGGTGCAAAATGTATGCTTACGTTTGTTATCCAAGGTTAGGTTACACTGAAACACTAACTCACTAACATACCCTTTAAAAGGCATGGGCTCAGCTTGTAAAGTAAAATAGATTCATTTGACCTTTTTGCATTGTTAATATTTTGTAACTCAACGTGTTTTTGGTTTTCTTTTAATATGGATTTTATGAATCAGATAAACCCAGTGAAATCTGCTGTATAATCATCAATTTAGTCTCCACAGCTGTTTGTTGCTGTGCAGGGTCACAGGGTCAGCATCCTGGTCAGGTCGCCAGTCTGCCACAGGGATTTAGCACAACAGAAACAAATTCACACTTAGTAGGTAATTTAGAATTCCCATAGTTGACCTGTCTTTGACAGTGTTTTGACATTCAGACTGCTACTTATATATCTTTGACCTGTGGGAGGAAACCAAGCATTTAAAAGTATAAAGTAAATACTAAAAATGACCTTTTGGCCAGACACTCTACTTTCCTGTGTCAAACAAATCACAAGTGCATTTTTTGTTTATTTTTTGTTATGTAAGACCAAAACCTGGCAATGAGGCAATTAAGCAAAAAAAAAAGTGTGTTGAGCAATCAGTCATTGTTATGGGCTACAGATGGCAGTGTTGCACAGATAAAAGGCCTAAAAGCACCCCAAATATTTAGAATGTCAGCCTTATATCAAAATATTGGATTCTCCACATTATATGTCACTATTCACTTTGATTATATTAATCATCATTATTTAGTAATGCCTGTGTGACTCCTGTCTTTGAAATAGCACAAGTCTTACTGCAGAGCACATAAATAGTGCTAGAACGCAGGAATCTGTGGAATGATGGGGTTAAGCGCTGCAGAGCTGTGATGGTCATGAGTAAACAAGGCCAGGACAGAGAATGGCGGGGTGTGTCGGTGTTGTCTGTGTGTGTGTTTGTGGTGAGACACCGGTTAAATGTTTCCCTATCTGTCTGTCTGACGGTGGGTGGCTTTGTATGTGTGGCTACTGCACATCGGTACGTGTGGCTTGCATTTGTCCACTCTGCGTGAGTGTGTGTAGGTCATAGGTGGGGAAGAGGCTGGATTAACAACAGGGAAAGGTGGGAAACTTCCCCAGGGACCCAATCCCCCAGGGGCCCCAAAAGCCCCAAAAGTGTCTGTCTGCCATTTGGTTCTGAGCGTGTACAGTGTTTTTATATAGCTGCCTGCTGCAGCTGTGAATTAAGTAAAAAAATTGAGAGGAGCTGCAGATCCTCTTTAAGTTCATCACTACAAGTAACTCCTTTTCACATTATAATTTGATACATTCATTTTATGTGTCTTTTATAAACCTCCCAACTTTGTGTAAGGGCAGCACATAAATGCTGCAGAGGACCTTGAAACCATGTGAAGCTAATTTTCAGGTTTCAGAGTTCAGAGTATTGATACTTTTGGGGTATTACAGTTTTTTCTGAATGCTTAAACCCTGACCGTGATTGTCACAGTACAATTTCTAAAACTATCAATACTTAATTAATTAATTAATAGCAAAACCACTTACTGAGTTTGCAAAACTAAAAGCACAAACACTACTTTGCACTCAGTTTGCAATTTTGTAAAACACACTTTGCAAAACTGTAGGTACGACTGCGCAGCACTCTTTTTGGGGCACTGTAAACACAACTCACTGCTTTAGACTTATTTTCATAATGATCAACAAACTCCTAGCTAAACTAAACACATGTATGGCTGTTATTTACACTATTTTGCCAACTGTCTGGCAC
>NC_045734.1:6389557-6390652 GCF_008692095.1 Etheostoma spectabile | reverse complement strand
TCACATGTGAAAACTGTTTTAGATAACAAGTTCACTTTGCAATCAGCCTAAGCACTGTGAACAAGCCAAGTGAGCTGTCTGTGTGGAATACAATGGAGGGAGCAGGAAGAGTGAGAACAGTGAGAATTAGAGGAGGCCGGAGAAGAGGACGTGGAGGTGAAGACGTAAGGAGGAAGAGGAGGAGGAAGAGGACGCGGAGGTGAAGCGAGAGGGAGCGGACGACAAGGACAAGGAGGTTCAAGTTCAAGTTTATTGTCACATGCACTTTACTACAGAGTACCACAGAAACAAAATACAATATGCCTTTTGTACTCTATCAGCACCAGTCAATGGTAACCATTATAAATAACACAAATAACATTTAAAACTTTAAAAAACATCCAAAATAACCAAGCACAGTGGACATAGTGACTAAGTGACTAAGTTCAGGCCACAGCCTTCCTTCCTGCTGTGCCATCATCCATTAACCTCATTACCTGGGGGTAAAAACTATCCGTATAACGTGATGTGCGTGTTGGGATGCTCTGCAAACGTCTTCCCTGATAGAAGGTGGGAGAAGAGGTTGTGTGCAGGATGACTAGATTCCCGCTCAATGCCTAGTGCCTTCTTAGTACTGTGTTTCCAGTAAATATGTAGCAGCGGTTCAAGTGGAACCCCAATGATTTTAGATGCAGTTTGGACCACCTTTGTCAGAAGATTAAGGTCATATGAAAACCACGCTACAATGTTGCCTGTCAATATGTTCTCAATTGTACAACGGTAAAGGTTCTGTAGAATATTACATACATACCCTATTTCTTCAGACACCTCAGACATAATGGATTCTACATAATGAAGCCTCTGATGTGCTTTCTTAATGGAAGGTTTTTCTTAATAACTTTCACATATGAAACGACCATGTGAGGGAGTCTGAAATATGGATGCCTAAGAATTGAAACGTGTTGACAGTTTCAACTGGAGAGTTTTTAATATAGGCAGGTGTATGTGTGAGTTTTTTCTTCCTGAAATCTATGATGACCCCGATAGTTTTCCCCTCATTAAGAGACAGATTATTTCTGCGGCACCACATGATCAAGTTACACACCTCATCCCTGT
>NC_045734.1:6379874-6389547 GCF_008692095.1 Etheostoma spectabile | reverse complement strand
ATTATTGCTGTCAATGAGTCCTATCCCAGTAGTATGAGGACAGAGGACAAGGAGGAGGATGAGGAGGGGGAAGAGGAAGGGTAAGAAGAGTAGAAAATAGAATTACTGATTACATCAGAGCTACAATAGTGGACCATGTAAACAACCATGGAATGATTTGGAATTGTTTTCTGAGTCTCTTGGCTTATTACGAATCTGCGTTTATAGTCTGCTGTGTTCACTGTAATCATTTGAGACAAAAAAAGTACCTTCACAGTGCACAAAGGAGAGGCAGTGTGGGGGTTATAGGGGCCTAACAGCAGAGTTTTACCTAACAGATTAATCCAGTCATGGGTGTGAAGAGTCAGGGGATACATAACTAAACCTCACTTGATTAGATAGGGTGTCAAGTCTAATGGGCCTTTAAGTGTATTTTGAGACTGGGGCTGTTGACAGACCGTAGTGTGTCTGGCACACTCGAGGCGCACAGTTGGAAGAGAGAAAACTGAGCCTTTCAAGTCAAGTGCTTTTCAGAAAGGCTTTGCAAAAGTGTCTGACAGGTGTAATGTCCATCCCCAAACAGTAAACACTCCCACTGTGTGATTACTGTACAACGGATATATGAAGTAATCAGCAGTTAGGTCTTAACTTTGGTAGGGATATTGAAGGACTGAAAGACCAAAAGAAAGTGCATGTTTTCTTGCACCTGAGTGTGTTGGGACTGGATTAGAGAGCAAACTGCAGAGCTGGAGAAAGTGTGAGTGCATGTATCTGTATGTATGTGTTTCTGACTGTGTTTGTGTAATGTTTGCATGCATCCATAAACGTGTATGAGTCTGCACACCCTTGCTCCGAGGCTCTGGTCAGACAGTGCATAGCTGTGGTGGGACGCAGGCACAGCGCCTCTAGACTACAGTGAGTCAACAATGTCTGCTCTCACTGAGAGGAGACATGATAGGTCTTGTCTCGTTTGGTCCTTGACTGGTGGGGTGGGACACCCAAAGCCTTTGTGGGTGTGTGTGGTGTGCGTGATTTTAAATAAAAATGTGTTATTTACCTAGATGTAGAATATATGACAGCAACATGCATCAGTGTCTGCGCTTACACACGTAATATGGTTCCTGACAACCCTCTCCTCAAATTAAATCAAAGAATAGAATGGATTTGGTTAAAAGCTTTGTAAACAGGTCCAGTCTTCACCCTTTTTGAGCCCTGATGATATTTTTCTTTGGATTCAGCATCTCCATCACCTCAAACTGGAAACTTTGTGGAATTGGCCCTGTGTGTGCATATTGGGGAAGATTTTTCTCACACAGCTATATAAGCCCTACAGTGAAGAAAGCAATGACAATTTTAAATGTCATGATGGCTAAAATTGTTTTTAAAAGGCCCATGTGATTTAAAGGGGTACTCCAATGATTTAGCATCGTACTGCCAAGAGTGTTAAAATTTAAAGGAGCTTGGGCTAAGAAATTCTGACTTTTGGTCCTTAGTGTGCGGGCAAGTTCCAAAAATGCTTGATCATGCATTTCCCATGATGCATCTTCATAGCGTTTTTCATGAGACATGCCTAAATGCCTAAAAAACACCCCCCGCCCCCCCCAGTTTGTAACAGAGGCTTTTTGTTTGGGTTGTTTGTTTGTAGTCTCTTAACTTAAGCTAAAATTAACAAAAAAATGACCAGCATTATCCATCCATCTGAAAAATCAGCCTGAGGACATCATCAGTTAATTCACGCAATGGGCCAGCCCTGTCTATGAGTGCAGGTACGTTCCTCAATTCAAAAATATTCTACATCCTCCTATTTAAATTCAGGGTCACAATTGGGGGTTGGCCTCTATCTCAGGACGTAAAATGTTCATTGTCACTGCTACGTAAAGGCTTCACTTCACCAAACCTATGTGTTTTAAGACTGTGGGTAGAAACAAGAACACGGGAAGAACACGTAGATATAGTGGCTAAGTACCACTTTCATCTGGGTTTAATTTTTAGTCCGTTCTGCGTGGATTTTGTTCATTCTGGTGTGTCAGAATTGTTGATTCTGATGCCCTCTTTATCAGTTTCCTTGTAAATTTGCTTTTTTATTTTGACCACTTAGAACGTCCCCTCAGATGGCCTGTGGAGTTCAGGTTGCATGTCACTTTTATTTATGATCTTGGAGGAGCGTGGTTGATACTCACAAATATGGGTTAGGCTGCTCTTGAAAAAATAAATTCTTTAACTGCATGGTATTTCCCTTGAAAACAACAGTTATTCAACCCAAATTGTTACAGAATTAAATTTATGCAACATTGTTTAAAAAAGCCAACCATTTTATGGTTTGGTGGTATCCCTCTGGAAAAGGCAAGATGTCTCATAAAATAGAACAAAAACGACGTTCATTTTCTGATTTGCCACCACCTAAGCCTTTTTATAGATGGCTGTACAAGATTGAAACCAGAGGAAAGTGATTTCTCTTCCATTATTGAATTGTTTACACTCAAAAATCTATCTTGTACAGACCTAGTTAAATCACATTTGAAACCGCCTGTTTTCATGGACACTGGAGAGTGTATTTAGCTTCGTCTGGTACAAGTTAAATGGCCCTTGTCTGTCTGGCACTATTCTTTTGGCACTTTCTTATTCTTTTCTTTTTTTTCACACCAAAGGGATGGGAGATAATGTTTAAATGTGTTCCTTTTTGTGGGGGAATTGAAAATTCATGCATGTTCAGGCAATCCTCGTAAAGACACTCGCAGAGATTTCTGAATGAAGCAGTTGGATAATTACTGCTATTTCAGATAGTAAGCCAGAAAACACATTCATGGGCACCTGAGACAAGACTGTCAAGACTGACAAATAGGAAACATGTAAACAAGCTTGGGAAAATTAGTCAAAAGTACAGCTTTGTCAACAGAAATTAGATTTACCAATAGCAAGCTCAGGCATAGCTTATTTATGTAAAGAAGGTATAGAGACATCACCGTTTTCACATTTCGGACTTTCCGTTTACACAGATTTTCATACACACAGATGCAGATTCATTTGAGGAAACAATCCATTTAAAGGTTGTGATGGCAGACCAAGCAGCCCTTCATTTATGCAAACCTTTCATTTACAATAACCAGCATTTCCTGTTGGCCACAGGATGTGGCTCTCTTTGCCTTGCCTTTGCTATCCTATATGGTTTTCCGGAAGTTGTGTTTGTACTCTCTGATTTACACAGTGCAAACTGTGGGTTACCAGTGTATGAGTGCATACGGTACTGTCTAAATTGCCTTGCAATAGGAAGTTGAATGATGAGTGCTACTGCTATGTGGGCAGATACATGATTTACTATAGTGCATGGTGCTAATTTTCCTAGCCTATCTATGGCTAAATTTAAATGGAAGAAAAAGTGACAGTGTGTGAATGCATGGAAATAATGGCATGACTTTCTGAAATACAAGCACATTGTTAACTGGTGCAGATGGTGTCCAAGTTCAAGGATAAAGACGAAAACAATTAGTATATTTCAGAAGGTCATTTTGGTACTTTCTTCTGCTGAGATGGTGACTAGTGAGCACATGTTAACTTTCTTTGTTGCTGTTATTGTGAAACTGACAGCACTTAAATCAATGCCAAACAGCTGGACTTAAAAGACAACAAATAAGAAGCAGAACAGACCAGAATTAAGGCTGTGGCTGAATTATGTGGTAGTCAGAACATAGAAATATGATATTATAACAACAGCCAGTGGTAGAAAATCTACTGGTCATGATTTGACCACATTGTACTCGTCCTGTAAATGACGCTACACGTCCCATTTGTTTTCCACTCTGAAAAAGACAATGTTTTTATAGCACGCCAGGAGTGGATGATTCCCTAATAAATGTCACAACCACGATCCAGGCCTCCCCCTCACTTTTTCTTTGGGATATTTTTAGAAGGGTTTGGTCTGCAATCCGCAAGCGAAAAGGAAAGGAATTGTTTTTGTTGATGCTTGTCTTACCACTTCAATGCGGTGACTTGTGATGAGCTGGTGCCTCCATACGTCACGAGAGGCCCGGGTGAGTGGGAGTCAGGCTCCGGGCTCTATTAAGGGGGGAGCCAGTCACCCAGGTTATTGGGCAACTGGTGACGGGGGACCGTCCCGTGGATTTCCACTCTCTGCTATTTTTGGGTAGCAGCAGGTCTGTTTTGAGTTTAGACAGAAGCCACAATATCCTATTAAGCATTGTTAAAGTATGTGGGCAGTGTTTACTTAAAAAGCCTGCCTGGTAAAACAAAGTCTCCTGAGTCTTTGTATTTAAGTCTATGCGAGACAAATTACAGCTGTGGATGGATAGATGAATAATAAATGGATGAAAGATTGGATGTGAGATGGGTAGATGGGTGCATGGATGGATAGCTGGATGGATTGATGATAGATTAAGATGGATGGAATGGGTGGATTCAATGAATGGGTGGATGATGATAGATGACAGATGGATTGGTGCATAGATGGATGGACTGGATTCTGTGAATGAATGCATGAATGGATGGATGACAGATGCATAGATGGTTGGATACTTATATAGACGATGGATGAATGGATAGATGAAATGGATAAATGGACAGACTAATGGACGGATTGGGTGGATGGATGGATGGCTGATAGAGGGATGGATGTATTTTTGGATGGATGGCTGGATTCAGTGAATGATTGCATGGGTGGATGGATAATAGATAATGTCACGGCCTAACCCCAACCTTGGGAAAAACGTATACCATTGTTATGTCTATGAGCCCTTGGTTATATTGGGTTTGCCAGGCCGCAGGTAGAATGAGTGGGCTCAGCTGCAGTGATTTGGCTCAGCGTTTCTTCAGCCTCGACAGCCAACCAGCCTTCTCCGTGCTTTGGCACTCATTAGTCTGTGCTTCTTTGACAGTTTATTTGTAGATATTTAAGACGCAGACAAAACATAAACACAACTTGATGGAGGACATGAACCCCATGCTTCCTTCCTGTCTCTACTTACTCCCACGTATTTTGCTTCACTTCTGCTTTGTAAACTCTTTAAAGCAGGTAAACTACACCTCCCTCAGCCTGGCGGCCAATAGGAAACAATTGTGCCGTAACAACACATAGATGGATGGATGGATAAAGAAATGGATGATAGATGAATGATAGAGAAATCAAAGACGGATTGATGTATTGGTGGGTGAATGGATGCATAGATGGATAAATGGATTAACGGATCGGATAGATAGATTTTTCATCTTTAGTCCCAGAATTGCATCAAAAATGAATAAGAGTCAACTTTGCCTGCAGCTGCAAAGAGTCCAGCCATGCTGTGGCCTCCTGGCGTACATCCAGCGCTTCCAACTTTGTTTAGAAGCTGTCTGAACTTGGTTGGACTGTGGCTGGGTCGACTGTGAGGAACAGCCAGGTCAGACCCAACCAAAACTCACCACTGGCTGACACATAAAGCACAAATACGCAACTCTGTGCCTGGCTTGAATTTAGTCTCAAAAAAATAGGCCGTCCAAATTATTGTAAAAGAGTGCCACATTTTTGAGACTTTAACCATTTTTATTCAATTCACAGAGTAAATGCTGATGATTACTGATGACAAACCACATGAATTGTTTGTTTTTTTAAACAATAAAACAATTGTCACATAGAGAAATAATTCAATAATTATAATAAAAATTGTTTAGTCTCTCATCATCACCATCACCATCACCATCATCATTATCACCATCACCATCACCATCATCACCATTACCATCACCATTACCATCACCATCATCACCATCACCATCACCATCGTCATCATTATAATGTTATAAGAAGTCTTTGGACTTATAACCAAGCAGCCAAGCCAGTATGTAGACGCATATATTAGCAAGCACAATAGATGTGTTTATTTACATTGTTTGTCTGAGTGCTCCGTACCAATCCTCGGCCACTTCTGGCTGGCTGTCATCCCGCGTGGTTTTCCTTCCTCTGAAGGGTAAACACAACACAGTCTCATTCAGACACCTTCTGGTTCCAGGGCAGTTAAGAAAATGATAGCAAGCCATGTGCTGTCTGAGAAGAAAAAAGGCATCTTTACTGTGTCTGAGGTTTGGATTGCCGGGCAGAGATTAGAAAAAAAACAAAACAACAACTGGAGCCCATCAATTCTAAATTGGTAATGCAACCGTAGCATCTCCGAATGTTGTGCAAGGCAGCTAAAATTTGGAGTAAATATAAATTCCCCACAGACGAAGATAGTGAAAGTCCGAGCCTTTCTGATGTGCTTGGTTTTCCATGTGGCGTTAAAGCAGCAGTTCAACGTTTTGAAAGCATGCTTATTTTGTCTTTGGTGGGAAGTTGAATGAGAAGATCAAGACTACTTTCACATCTGTCTGGTAAATATACGAGCAGCCTGTTAGCATAGCTTAGCATGGAGACTGGAAAGAGGGGAAAACAGCTAGCTAGCAAGCTTTTTTTGAAGGAATTTCCTCTCATCTTGTGTACGTTTATGAAGCAGATTTATGATTTTTCACTCAAATTAAAACATTATATACTCATACAGACACGTTGGCCTCAGTTTCAGGGGGCATTTAGTGCCGACTTGGATCTTTCCATTGGCTTTATATGCAATTGCGTCCATTGGTGCGTGTGTGTGTGTGCGTGTGTGTGTGTGTGTGTGTGTGTGTGTTTGTGTGTTTAACTATGTCTTAAATAGTATGTGACTACTCAAGCTGTGAGTATTTGGACTTCTTATGAATGACTCCTCCGCAAGTGCCAAGGCAGTAAGGTGAGAAATGCTTGGGGGCTCAAATCACTCACAGAGGCATGTGAGACGGGTCTGGTGTCTACACACTGAGGAAAGGTCTGACACACACAATTACACAGTATCTTCCTCACCATATCATCAAGCAAAGCACAGCAATCCCGCTGACAGACAGGAAGCATGTCAGAGTCAAAGGTCAGTCTCAAAAACACAGCGAAGCAGTGAGCACCGATTAAGATGGCACTGTGGGTAAAAGCGGGAGGGAGAGAAGCGGAAGTCAGAGCCCAGTTATAATTGCTCGCGTAGGCTGACACAACAGAATTTACAGGCTGTGCTGGAGTTACGCCACTCATTTAGGACTGCTTATTTAAGAGCTAAGAGAGAGAGAAAAAATACAGAGCAGATATTTTGTTCACTTGTTTCTTAATCTGTTTTAGGCCCCTCCCTTTGCTTTGCTTTTGCTAAATTTGTCTCCCCTTGCTCAAACGTAAAAAGCCAAAATGACACCATTATTTTGACTAGACTGTTTTTCCTCCCAGGGAAAGAGGCCAGAGGAAGTGTAGGTGACCTAGACTGGTTAACCACCGCTTCACCACGACTTGGCTGGGGCACTGCCACCCCCGCAGCCACCCTCTGCATCCACCACCTGCCAGGTCCACATTACAACTACTACACGCCATGACCACTAAGTGGCTTTGCTCAAGTCCCAGCCTCTCATCGGGTCCATGCTAGGGTGCTTTCTCTCTCCCCATTGGCGTAAACAGTCTACCGTCTGGCCGTTGTCTGACACGGAGCTCATTTCAATCGTATTTGCAGGACATATATGTGTATGTTTGTGTATGTTAACCTGACTTGGACCTGTACCAGCCGTTTGCACAGCTTTTGCTTTTTATTGCACATGCATAACTCGTATGTCCTTGTTCCTGTGCTATTTTTTCTCCAGGCATTGCAACACCCCCAACCTCAAGCTGCTGTCTGGGACCAATCAGCTGAGGAGTCTTGGCTGCTTGTTTGTTGTTGTTTTGGACTCCATAGGGGGCGGATATTGTACTATCTCTCCTCCAAACCGAAAACACATAGAATATATATGCTCGTTTACTAACGGGGAGACCACAATGCACAGGGCCCCTTTCGAGGAAGGTTCTCACACACCCCTAACAATGTCCTCCTGCAGCAAAGCACCAGATGTTGTCATCTGTCTACTGTTGATTAGAAAACACAAAAACACCTGGCCGCAGAGATTTAAGCATGTCAGCTATGGGAGTTGAAACAGAAAGGGAAGACATGCTAAGTCTCTCAGTGTTTGGACCCCGGGTGTTATTTGGGACAAAAAGGTGTACTGTAAACACTGCAGTTTAGCCTGTGCTACAGTCACACACACACACACACACACACACACACACACACACACACACACACAAGCCGCCCAAACCACTGCTTGTGGTACACTGCCTGAGGTGTTTCGGACCATTTCTTGGTGGTAGCAACACTTCACACATGCTGTGGGACTGAGACATAACACAACAGTCGGTCAGACATTTGATATCTTTTTTGTTTACATCTGTCTGACAGCTACATTAGACTTTGTTACACTAATTCATGTTCTCTTAACCCTCCATTGGTTAAACGGATAAACGTTGGGGAGAACAAAAGGTCATTTTGAACTTTCTGACCTTCTGACCACACCTCATAACAAAGCACACCCAACTCACATCATTTCAAAATATTTAGTTCTGACCAATATTTTTTTACCACAATTATAGTTCCAGTGTCGTGTCCTAATGTCACCTCTAAAACAAACCATAAAACAACACATTCACATCCAATTTCTTTTAAACAATGTCAATAAAAATGAGTCCATGTTACATAATTCTCTTTTTTGGCACTAGTTGAAGTGCTGAATAAAAAACACTTGCTAGCCTGGAGGAGAAACATAAAGGGATGACTCATTTTTAAAAGAATAATAATAATCTCATATTTGCACATGGCGAGACACAGGGCATGGTGGTGGTCTGCCTTTCTGCCGAACTTTCCATGTTTCTTCTGTGCGGTGCCGTGCTGGTGTCAGTCCCAGTGGAGACGGTGTCATACTTTCCTGAGCAGCTGCTGTGCTGAGGTTTTCCCCCATGTCTTGACCAGAGCGGCCATCATCACGCTACTTGACGATGCTTTTCAGCAGAAGAAGGACACACGCTCGTGTTTTTGTGCTAATAGAGTGCATTGGTATGTCTAAAGGGGGATTTTGCTGTATTTTATTCAAGTTTGTTTCTGTAAATCCATGCATTTCTATATACATCAGACTTGCACAATCCTCTTTTGTCCTTTACTGATTCTTTACTGACAAGAGTTCAAATTTTTCCATGGCCTAAAGTTCAATCAGTATTGTGAACATGAGCTACTCTCTCTATCTCTCAAAGTCAGAAACTGGAGAAGTACAGTAATTGTAATGTAATTAAATATAAAGTATGCTCCATAGACAATGAATGGGATACTGATTGTGGATTTGTTTTTTTTATACCCAAATGATCTTTGATCTATTATTGTGTTCTCCGATCTGAAACAGAAGATTTTCCCATGTAACATTAACCTGGGTGCTCTCAGTGTCATCTACAACATCTTTCCCAATTTGTTGTCTATGAGCAGTTTACTTTATACCTGATGACATCATGAATTTGAGCTTTAGCCCCCCAGTTTTGGGACTGTCTTGGACCATTGGAATACTATGTATGAATACTGAAAATGGGCATACTTCCACTTTAACCCCTCTTTAATTGTGGGAATGCTGTTGCACAGCATTCCAACTATTGTTATTCGGTTCATTATTATTATTCCGTACGTTTTTGGCTCTCTCTAACTTCTGCATACTTTCAACTATTAAAACCATTCAACTTTTAAAATCTTCAGCTCTTTCATCAGATGATGGGACCTCTTCAACCTTTTTCTACAATTTATACTTTTTCAAATATTAA
>NC_045734.1:6379258-6379864 GCF_008692095.1 Etheostoma spectabile | reverse complement strand
ATTTTATTTTAACATTAAAGTCAATGAGAGCAATCTTCAAGTCCTTTAAATCCTCTTCTGCTTCAAAATGTATCTCCTCCTACATTCTTTCACCTACAGACGTGATTCAAACTTTAAACCATTCACAAAATATTTAGGTATTCTGGGTGTGCTTAGCGTTTTGATACATTTTACTTATTTTTATTAACTTATTTTTTTAAGTTTAGTGTACATTTTAGGATTTTTCTGCATTTATAATAAGTGTGTAGGGGGAGATTTCGAAAAAATCATCTTAGTCATCTCTCTATAACTTGCTCCCACGGCAACAATTCTAACTTGTCATGGACAATTTATACATCTAACCGTAGGTATTGTTGTCTAGTTTCAGAACCAATGTGCTAATATATGTGATATGAATTATACTTTTTGCTCAGTTAGCTGTCAAATGGCAAAAGTTACAAATCTTCCTCCGTTCACTGCTTTGTTAAACATTGTCCACATTTCTGAGAAAAACACAGAGGGAAGCACTTTTTTAAATCGCTGATATGCCCACATTTTTAAGCGCATTAAAGATAAGTGCGAGTTTGTGTGTATATGTGTGTGTGTGTTTGTGTGTGTGTGTGTGTG
>NC_045734.1:6359789-6379248 GCF_008692095.1 Etheostoma spectabile | reverse complement strand
TGTGTGTGTGTGTGTGTGTGTGTGTGTGTGTGTGTTCAGGTGCATTCTTGGCGTGCTGTCTTTTTTGACATCTTTTTTATTGGCATTATTCAACTTAATTAAAACCATTCTTACTTTTTTCAACTATTCTCCCTACTTTAACTTCTTCTTACTGATTTAAGCTATTTATCCAGTTTAGCTTTAGTAAATCAGCATTCCCAAACATTTTCTGCAGGACATGCATTTTCTAGTTCAACATGACACTTTGTGACAAAGTTACATGATGATTTCACGTTTTCCGATTACGGTGCAAGTTTCAGTCTAATATGATGACCTATTAACCAAATACGTTCTCTTCTCTTCCTATATCAGCATGTAGTTTTCCAATACATGGAAGTGCATGTGATGCTTTGTGTCATGGATGTGGCTCCACATTTTCCACTGAAACTCTGGACTGAAAAACATTTTTATGACTCACACTACTGTATGTTGTAAATTAGTGCTGGTGTCCACTTGCAAAGGGGCTTCCACACATACATGCTAATGTGTTAAACTTTGCATCCTTCTGGTGATACATACAGTATGAATAGCTGTCACACAACAGTGACTAAGAGTTGCTATTATCCTGGATTTGAGTTCAGTAAGGGTTTTTAAAACCATGGCATTTGTTTAAATGTCGTGGCCCTCAGTTCAGTGTATGTGCACAAACAGACACTACAGGGTGAGAAGATGGTTTAGGATGTGGGGGAAAAGGGGAAAGAAGGAGTGAGAAAGGAGGTAAGGGGAGGAGTGTGTCTGGGTGTGGGACTGTCATCTCATAGAGGGGAGTAGCTGTGGTGTTTTGATCGAAATCCAGCAAATGTGGGAGAAGAGAGAGAGAGAGGGAGAGAGAGATATTTCCACCCACCCAACAAGGAGACACACTCATAAACAGCAGGCAGACGGAGTGAGAGCCAGAAAGACACAGGATCTTAGGACAGCAGCAGTTCAAACAGCGAGGCAGACAAAAACAGAGAGTTTCATTGAGAGAAGATGTTTTATTAAAGGGGAGGAAAAGTAACGCAGACACACACTCAAACACACATACATAGAGACACTCACACACACACACACACACGCTTTAGTTTATTAAAACATAGAGCGTGCCACCCAGACAGACAGACAGGAACCAGCTAAAGCCAAAATTTACTACCATTGGCTAGAGAGGACAAGTCTAATAAGTACACACATACTGAACTCTTTCTCCCCACGTCTCACACACTCACACAGACACTTACTGGTGCTAAGTGTGTGCTATCCAGTGTGAGGAGCAGGGCTGAAAGATCCCAACAAGTAGAGCATCAGGGAGGAAGGAGCAAGCGAGTGGATGGATGCCTTTTGCAGACTTAGCGGCCTGGACCCTCTATGGGTGAGTTTGTTATGTGTTCACTGACCTTGGACTATTTCCCGTTTGTGTGTGTGTTTCTTTGCCAAGACCAGATAATGTATCATATCTAATTCTGTTATGAGGAAAGTTTTTATTGTCACAAAATGCATGCTCTAATGATATAAGCCAACGTTAATTAGTAAATGGTCATGCAAAAGTTTGTTTTTGTCTTCCTGAGCCTGCATTATGAGCAGCCACGGTTGTTGTATGTCAATTGAAATGCATGACACATTGAGATAATTGTGATAATGTTTGCTCATTCCTGTTAACTTGTTTAATAGTCAGCATTGATTGTTTTAGGGGTTAATTCCATTAGCATTGGTCACATTAGAATGATGTTCTCGTGTCCTTGTCCATCAACTGTGCTGCTCATTAGCAGCATAGGTGGTCAGGTTAGGTTTTTAGCTGTATATTACTAACAATAGCATGAAAAATAATAAGATTGTGTGTAGAAGAGGAAGTGGGAGGAGAGTGGGTCAAGCTAAAATGTTAGCAGGCAGCACTAAACAGTACAGGAAGAAAATCACCTTAGCATACATGTGGCTGACCTTCTCAGTTTTCAGCCTGTACGCATGCGAGTGCATTAGAAATTTAATCTAAAGCAAGTCTGAATGGGAGATTTTACCTTTGATGCATGTCAGAGTTGCGTTTACCGTCACTCTGCTCTGTGATTCAGCTCAATGAGATGCTGAGAGGTGGAGATGCGTCACACTAAGTGAGCTGTTGTTGTTGGAAAGGCTTTTTAGTCTTGTATATGAGCAAACCTCCACATGCTAAATCCCGGCTCAAAGGATGGCCTGCTAGAATGCCAAAATGAAAAAAATGCACTCGCTCTCAACTTGCCACTTTCTTTCTCAGTATTTGCTCTTGCAAAAGCTCAGAACAATGGCTATCAAACTTTGTTGAGAGAAAGTAAAAGTAAAGTCAGTGTTATCTTGTGCAGGTCTCTTTTCCTCAAAGGTTCAGAAGTGCAGATGTGATGTTCTTAGCCATTCATCACAAAAAGGATGTTTTACCAGCTGGCTTCAAAGTGCTTTCAGTTATTCACTGTAGTAATCAAACTTTCACATACTTTTGGAAAAGCATCATTCGCACAGCCCTAGGATAGAGAAGTTGATTTATATGGCTTTAATACTGAACTGAACTTGCAGCTCAGCAGTAGAGGTTTGATTGAAAGGGGCCAAGTTAGGAGCTAGCAGTGTACTTTTCTCTTAAATCAAGCCATCCTGTAATTTGAAAAAACAAACAAAAAGCAGATCAAAGTCAAGGGGAAACTGCCAGGAAAGTGATCTATGCCTTCTGAAGTTACAGTGTCATACACATCATATAATCACATTAGCATACCGCTGTTGTGCTCACAAACCAGTTTAAGGATGTAATGTTAAAAGAATCTACTCACAACCATAAAACGGCCTTAAGATTTCATTAACTCGTTATGAGCCACTGCATTGCTCTGGATCTCTAGCAGATTTGCAACACAGCAAAAAGTCTCTCCCACTTTTCACATCGCTGTGTTTTTCAGGTAAAAATAAACCACCTTGCAGTACCACAGCATTTGGTATCTACTAGTTCACTGCAACCACCTCAGCCAAGGGTGAGAAACAGCATAAGTACCGAGAAAAATGCACAAGAAAGTGCTTGGAGGCGGTTTGACAAATTGGATTTCTTACATAAAAGTGTTCTGTTCATCCGCCTGCCACTGACCGCAGGAGTCAGAAGGGTCTGCGAAAGTAGCCTCCCACTCACTGCCTCTCAAGAGATTCATCACTTTAATGGATTTTGGTACATCAGTGCTCACAGAGACCACTAGTATAACGAATGTGCAAAATGGCGTGTTCATTATATAACCTAAACCACCTGTATTATAAAGAGTTAAGTTGGATTTTTTGTGACCCTGTGTGATTCAAAAAGGTATCAGTACAGTCAGACCATGAATCAGACCCTTGTGGCTCCAGACATTGGGAACAGTAGTGTTTGGGAAACGTGAATTAATCACCACTCATGCTGAGACATGCTGCCCACAAGAGTCTCACCTGATGTGGTTCACCGGCAGAGCTGCGATCCATAATGATCCTGCAGCTGCAATTGTGGCTTCTGTCCCTTATCCCAGTTGGGACTCTACCAGGAGGGCCAGACTACTTCGCCATGCTAGAAGCTTTAAACCACTTCCTGTGGTGACTCCGCAGGGCAGCCTTGTTAGCACAGCCAGACACCCTGCCCCTCATTAGGCCACTGAGGTGATAAACAAGGGAAGCAAGACAACAACAAGCCACTTAGCCCCTGTGTGTGTGTGTGTGTGTGTGTGTGTGTGTGTGTGTGTGTGTGTGTGTGTGTGTGTGTGTGTGTGTGTGTGTCTTTTAAAAGACAAATGCCTCTGCTGCTGTTACATAACGTTTGGCAGCATTTGCCCAACACACCTCGTCTGCAGGGACTTATATTGTTTATAGGCTTCATTATTAGTATAATCCTTGACCTCACATTTAAATGTGGTGACAGTTTACACTGTCCTACTCAAATTAGTAAAACAAACCAGAGATGTGGTCAAAAAAACAAAAAAAACAACAACCCAAAACTGACTCAGCTTTTTTGCAAAAGGAGGCCTCTTCCAACTCACACTCTGTTGGGATTGGGCACAGACACATTTTCTGTTGACTTGATGTGGTTTTCACTCTCCGCTGCTTTAATGGATGAAACGCAGGACCTGCACCAAGTCTGAATTCTCTGGACCTGGCTCTCCTATGCTCTGTCTGTCAGATGATGGATGTCAGGTATCTTCTCTTGATCTAAACTTCTGACTTTATTTTTGTTGTAGGACTGGAACCGTACGTGGTACACAGCCAACCCGGACCTGACCCAGTGTTTCCAGAACACAGTACTGGTGTGGGTCCCCTGTATCTATCTGTGGTTGCTGGCCCCTTTCTACGTCCTTCACCTCTACTGCCATGACTGCGGACGCATTCGAATCTCCTGCCTCTGCACTGCCAAGATGGTGAGACTTGACAAAGACTTTGGCCACTCTCCGGTTTATTGTAAAAACAATAAAAAGAAATACATTGGCACATGTGACAGCAAAGTTTCTCAATTCAGTCTTCCATTGCTCTCCTGTCCTGCTCAGGTGTTGGGTTTCCTGCTGGCCTCCTTTGGCTTTGTGGAGTTCTTCTACATCCTGCTGGAGAGGAGCCAGGAGATTCAGCAGCATATGGTCTTCCTACTCAGCCCCATCATACGCAGCATGACTGTGGTAAATACTGTGACTCCTTTCCGATTTTGATCTTCTTACTCATATCTGTCATTTCAATTTCATGATTTTTTTGAGCTATAAAAGCTTCCAACACTTCACACTTCTTGTGTGACATCTGCATTAGTGCGTCAAGGGTGGATGAGTAGCATCCGGCAAAGTGATGAATCTAAAGATCAAGGTCCATCTTCAACATGGATATTGTCTTAAGTCAGTTTGTAAACTCATCCACCTGAAACACTAGTCCATGTACTGTGTGTGTGTAGCTCATTACTTTAAAGCAATTTCACAAGTTTCTAGAGATAAGCACACAGAATGTGCCCTGTCATTTGTCCCTGAACAAGTTTTAAGAGGTGATGAAATGAGAAGGCGGAAGGACAACACAGTGAATTCCAATGACCCATGCAATTGTTTTTTTGTGAGTATGGTTAGTAAGTTTTTCAGAGTCTCAGTGCATCCATGGTGTGAGTATGGAAAAAGCTTTAACTATTGAGCCGTGCAGCTGATTTGAAGCTCAAATCGCACATCTGACATCGCTCCCGTGTTGCTCTGGGCAACAGAGAAGTTTGGGAATATTTCAGCCCGTGTCCTGCTGGCTCACATGTCAATGTGCAGAAAAATGAAAGAATATATAGTCTATGTGTACCGTATGTTGGCCGGACACTGAGGTGCAAAGATGCATATCCAGGGATAGATTTATAGTGCTGCAGGCAATGCAAATATTACACCAGCCTGTAAATGCCGCCAGTATTTAACCACCACTCATCAGGCAGCAGAGTACATGTGTAGTGACATCAGCTACTGTTTGATGTGGAATCGGTGTACGTACATACGTGCAAAGTTTAAATACACTGAAAAATGTTATGGGTAGGTGCTGTGCAAGTGGGAGACCATATATAATAGGGAAAAGACAGTATGTAAACCACAAATATGTCAGATTTTTTGGTTTATATACTGTCTTTTTGATCTTTTCCAAAGTATATTATGTTTTTTTCCCCACATCATTGCCACTGCAGGCCAATTAAACTGTGAGCATGACTCACTCATAAACTATATGTGCACGGACAGTGCTTGGCCAGTGATGTTTTTCATTGATGCTTATCCAATCATGCAGTTGCATGATGAGTTGTTCAGTAGTGGCAGTGCCTTGACTAATCATGTGCTTTAAATCAAGCTCATTTGAATCGCTTGCAACCTTTTCGTTCATTTAAAAAAAAACAACACACAAAACCACCAAAGGTGACAAACACAATTGTAGCCTCTGTTAAAACTAATTACATAGAAAGGTTTGGTCTTTATATAGGCTACAGGTGTGCTGTTGGACTGGAAGTTTTGAAGCCAGTTTCTTCTTTGAGCGCCATTGTTCTGACCAAAACTGTACTTAAGGTGCAACGTGTTTAATTGCAATGCAGAAAGGAAGAAGAGATAAAGGACAAAGCATTCATCAAATTCACCTTGGAATAAGAACCTTGTGTTTTTTATAAACAAAACCATATCCAAAATCCATAGGGTGCACATTGATTTGCTCAAATCTGAGGAAAAAATGACTCACAAAACTCAAATGTTTAGATCCAAATCAGACCTTTATGCAGTTTAGATCTTTAATCTTTACAAATGTTGTTTGTCTCTTCTCCCTCCAAACATCTTGTGTCTAGAGTGGCATGTACAGTGGGCTACATAACATTATTTATAGAAGATAAGGGCTAGTGTGCAATCAGAGAAATGATTTCAGTGGCTTGTGTTGATGGAAACAACCCTGAATGTTTCTCAGAACATTGATCCCACTCATTTTCTGCAGATTTTAAATGATGTTTAACTGATGAGTAGGAGCAAAGAGAAAACGGGGTGCAGCTGACAACATGGGTGGCATGGCAAGTTTAAAATGCTGTTTATCCTGAGCAGGAGTGATGTAAGAATTACAATGACTGCAGTACCAGGGCGCTGAGTCTGGATACGAAGGGCTGCTGTAGCTGTATAGCTATACCCACAGAGCTTCCTCTCTCTGCAGCCTTATACAGGTGCTGCACAGTCTCAAGTCAGACAGCCTTGCCCAACTGTGGTCTTCTCAGACTCTTGAATAAATAGCAGCATGTTTAAGTACCAAATTCACTAAGACGTCCCTATATAAAGGGAAATATTTCCAAAAATAGGTCATTTATTTTGAGGATATACTTTATCAGACCAAGCGGACAGACAACAAACTACTTACCCGATTAAGATCGTGTCACCGATCTTTAAAATTACTTGCCAAGTCTATATTTATTAGGATATAAGGATATAATTTTCTTGATGCTGATTGTAGCCACCCACCACCACCACCATCACCACCACCCGTTCCTTGGGTGCAGGCCTGGAACACTGTGCTCTTGTTGCTCTGACTAACTTGTTTTGTTGCAATTCAACTCAAGTTAATGTATGGGAACAGTTTTCAGCCCACGAACGAATCATGGTCACTATTGATGAAAAGTACTCTCATGACACTGACTATAATCAGCAATACCATGACGTAAATGTCCTATTCCTTCCCCAGCACTGCACACTTCCCATGTAATTATAAGGTAGGGGTTTGATTCAAGGCTCAGTGATAGACTTAGTTCCACCCACTGACTTCTACAAATATGGGCTGATGGTTTTCAGCAATATGGGAAGTCAGAGCGGAAGGCTAGGAATAGGAGGGTCCTTTCCCTCAGATGCTGACCCAGGGTCAGCTTTACGAACCCCTCACTTATGTTAAGGCTTGGTAGGGGCGGATGCAGCCTCAACCTCATTATCAGTTCCGGACATAAAGTACCAGCAGTTGAGTACATTAAGTTCTTACCATGGGCTTGGTGCTGCTGATTCCCATAGAAGAATTGAGTTGATCAAAACTAGGATATAAAATCAACGTGCAGTATTGAAACCTTTTTTAACTTTTAAAAACAGTGCTTTTTGGCGATAATCAAGTGTTGTTGATTGATTAAAATACTACTTAAAACTGCAAGTTATCTATATTTTTAAATCAACAATGGATCACATGACTAATGTAAAATACATTGCTCATGGTGATGAAAACACAGAGAATTATCACTGTCTGCAGCTGATGTCTGTAGTTCCCATCAGGAACAGGATTTTCTTTTTTTAAAGCATCTTTCTTTTCTGTTTCTTACTTTTTAGTCGAGCATTTAGCCATGTATTTCCTTCAGGAGTTTGTAGAGACCAAATTGAAGCTAAAAGAAGAGTGAATATTTGAACACATCTGGGTGGACAAGGGCATGACTCAAAAAGAATGCTTGTATTGCTTTAAATCGGCTTGATGTGTAAAAAAGCGACTGTTTGCCTTCATATTTGCAATATAACCTATGAGGTGACAGTAATTCCTTATTTACAGCTTGTTGCGTTCCCGCCAAGTGGCCAAAATCAATGAATGGGTTAAAAACTAGACATGTAAAATAGTGTAAGTAAAAAGCAACTCAGTAACTAGTACGTAGTAAGTAGTACTTGTAATTAGGACTTCAACACCTCTAAAGCACGTCAAATTCTTGAACGTTCACAAGCTTTGAGTTGCCATGGTGTCCCTGTGTTCGCATCCCCTCTAGGTGTGCTTTTGGCTCCAACATCCAGTCAGGTGGACCGGAGACTCTAAATTCCCCATAGGTATGATTGTTAGTGCCTTTCTGTCTGTGTTCATCCTTCAATAGACTGGAAAATATCAAGTGTGTCAGAAAAATAAATGAACAAAAGAAGAAATGATCAGTGTGTCACCACAGCAAGTAAGCGTGAACCCCGTATGTTGTTTATACGGTCCACATAAACATGTTCATCCACTTGGCCACCACACAGAAATCTGTACACATCTCCCCCCATAAAATGTATGAGGGTGTTTATGTGAAAAACTTACATAATAACCCGCTATGGCTTATAACAGGACAGTACTGTGGCTCATCCCAAAGTAACCACTGTGGTACTCCATGAAACCTAAACCTGCTTTCTCCCCACTTGGTGATGAGCTGGCATGACAAAGTGACGTCTCACTTGGCCAACCACTCAGAGAAGGACCAATTATATCGTGGTTCAACGGCAGATGCATGACTCCTCTGAGTAGGCCAACAGACAGCCACGTTCAAACACTGAATCAGGCCTATGTCTTTTACAGAAAGCATGTAATAAATAAGTTTAGGCAATATGTACAGGGCATCCAGCATACCATACATGTGTAGTTTCCTTATTGGCGGAAGTCAGCCAAATCACATCTGTGCCTGCGGCCAGGAAAATCCCAGAAACCCAAGTTCTTTCACTAAACCACCATTGGCTGCATTAGATCTGGATAAATAGGATTATACCCTCTTTGCTCTGTTAAGAAACATTGGCACCTAATGCAGGAGAAATGGTGCTTCATTTTTCTTTGACTGAATGGCATTTTGGAATAAAGTCTTTCCCAGAGCAACAGAGCAGCTCCATCTTTACTAAAAAAATCACCAGGAAAAGAAAAATAGCTTGGTTCGAAGTTTGGAACTGATGGTAATCATAAAACGCTCATTGGTATGTCAACAAGATTTCATTTAGTTCCAAAAAAGCAATTCATACATGGTTTCCTGTCCTTGTTGAGTCGCTCCAAGTTGTTTTAAAACGTGGCATCACAGATTTGAGTGCTTTCTGGCTCAGGGATAGTCATTTCCTCTCCTATGCTGCAAGAAGCCTGCCTGTGAACTCTTAAATTAAGTATTTCTGTCTCTCTCAATCTCCAGATCTTGGCCTTATGCATCATCCAGTTGGAAAGAATAAGAGGCTGTCGTTCCTCTGTATTCCTCTTCCTGTTCTGGGTCTTGGCTGTTGTCTGTTCCCTGGTGCCTCTCAGAGCGAAGATCCAGCTGGCCATGGACGAGGTATGTCTTTAGCTGATTACTGAATATGGAGTTTGAACACTATATCATGCCATTTATTAGAAATATGATCACGGTGTCCTGCTGTATACATGATGCTATATATTCCAAGCATCCAAAAACTCTCTATTGAAAAAAAAGTAATAACCTGAAGCCAAAGTGAATGTGTTTGTCAGAGTTGAACTCAGTGAACTTGCAGTGTAAAAACAAGATGCAGGGATATCTAATCAGGTCCACTCCTACCCATAGTCTAGACGCAAGACTCCAGCAGCACAGCTTGAGATATACCCTGTGTCAACAAGAGTTTCTGTTTCATCCCCCAATTTCAACCAAGGTAACCGAAGGTTAACCAAGTGTTGGAGGATGACACTGCCAATTCTGGTCAATCCTGTGTGTGTTTAAGTTTTTCTTTTCTTTCTGCGTGTCGTGTCAGACACTGCAATCATTGTTGTATGGGGTAAGTTTCTATTTAAGCGCACACAGCCGTGGGGCAGTCGCATTTGCATTTCTAAAAAAAACACACAAACACACACATCCATATTTCTGTTTTATCGTCCTCAGTGTGACATTCCCACACTGCTTGGGGGAGAGTAATGATGGCCCTGGGATAAATGCTGGTGAGACATGGCAGCCCAGGGTCAGACCAGAGGAACGTCAGCGCTGTGTTTATGGGCCTACAGTGCTGTAAACACAGCCAGATGGAAATCTATGCATCCGCACATAACGCAAGGCCATTTACAATTTAGACACAGATGTTTTCATTTCATTCAACCACACGCGTGCACATAGGATAGGTGACCACACATATATTTCATATCGTATACTCTTATGAGAGCAACACAGAAGCTATGGTAGAAAACTTAAGAACTATCCAAGAAATGTTTAATGAGTGGATGCTACAGACCACTCAAACCACTAAAAAAATTTTTCCTGATGGGCAAGGGACATGGGACCTCTCCTGCAGGCATACATCATAAGCATGCATTGTGTCTTTACTCCCACTGCCAGAGAAGGGAGACAAAAGTTTTGCACTCCAGCTTTAACTTAGCATGAAGACGGAGAAACGGCTAGCCTGGCTCTGTCCAAAGGTAACAAAATCTGCCTACCATCGCCACCACAAGTCACCAATTAACCATAAAAACGTGTACAAAAAGAGAGTAAAATCAAAACTTTGTGGTTTTAAGCTTCACTTGTTTTTGTGCAAATTGAACAAACAAGATATTATGTGTTCATTAGTGAGTTTTTGAGGTGAAGTAGGAGAGGTTTTATTTCTCTGACCTTTGGACAGAGCCAGGCTAGCTTTATTCCCCCGTTTCCACTGAGTTAAATGGCTGCTAGCTCCAGCATTATATTCAACAGGTGTTTTTGCATATGTGTTAGGGGTACAGTAGGTCATGTAGAATGTTTTAGTATTCATGCTGATACCCGTACTATTGGAAGACATTTAAAAAAAAAAAAGTTATTCTAGTTCAATAACACAAGAGCAAAAGTGTTACAGCACAGCTCCTGTACTGACACGTTTTGTAAACATTTATAAAGAAAGTGTCTAATTCATGTTGCAGCATTGCGAGTTGACTGAGTTCATGTTTGAGGACCATTGGCCATTCATAGTCGCTTGACCTAAATTTTTCTCACCCACTCTCTGACCATGACCCTGTTTTTTCACAGTGTGGCCGGATCCATTTGACCCCTACATATCTCCTTTCTGGGCACAGCATAACATATTCAGAGAAAGTGGTTACTGTTTACTATGGCTCTGATTTTCGTGCAAACCCATTCTGCTGCACAACAGCCTGGCTGTGGCAGTGGCCCTGACCCAGTGGTCAAACAATGCCTCTGCCAAACCCCAATTTCTGTACGTCAAGAATGACAAGCAAGTCCTACATTTCTCAAAAGTCTCTAAGTAGTTAATATCGCAGCTGCACGCTTGATTGAATGTGAGGGTGCTGGTTTGTAAAACCACAATCTCCCTATTTACAGATACAGGCTCTTAGCGTGACTGAGAGGCAGATTTAACTGTGGTTTAATTTATATAAAGAACGCCATTAAAGACTTTGGGGTTTTCACTGATTTAGTTTTAAGGTCCAAAATAATCTTTATTGTGTTTGTGATCTTGATGTATAAACCATATCCTCTCCTATACATTGTGTAAGCATGGGAAAAGCCATGTAATTAATTTTCAAGTTGTTGTGAAAGTGCACACAAAGCCACAGTGAAGTAAAATGACGCTGTATGCCACAGGAGGTTGTGTGATTTGTTAAGTAATGTTGAAAGTGATGAAACAACCAAAACACATTGAATTGTCTTGATTTAAGAACACTGTTATTTTTCTGTGGCATGTGCACGGCCACAAAGGCAATTTATTGTGTCCCTAGCTCAAAATTAGAGTCTAACTTATGAAACTTGTCTGGAATAGCTCAAAACAAAAAGGATCATTTGCTAAAGACTGGTATTTTTCAGTCCTATGGCATCCTCCTTAATCTGTGCTTTCTTATTCCACAGGGCATTGCCTCGGACATTGTACGATACCTCGCCTTCTTCTCCTACTTCACAATCCAACTGGCCCAGCTCTTCCTGTGCTGTTTTGCTGACCAGCCTCCAGAGGGAAAACCCGTCTTGGAAAAGGTAGGCAGGGGAGAATGTATCCAACTTCCGTCAAAAACAACCCGATCCAACACCCAGGGACAAAAAAGCCGAGCTGAGCAACTATCTTGCGGTTTTCAACTTTTGTTGTCAAGACATTTTTCCCTTTTGGAGGAAATGATGTGATTCACCTCCGTCCCTCCTTCCACTCTCACTTCACTGTTTGGCTTCCTATGAGGGGGGTGTGAATGTGTGAATGTGTGTGTGTCGTTCTCCTGCATACCAGGCCAGCTCACTCACTTCAGCGTTGGACAACACCACGACCGCTGCTGCTGAGTCCGTGACCACACAACAGCACATCCGTTACTTAATACAGATCTCACTATCTCATCAAACATTAGCCTGACGACAATTTCTCAAGCTTGAAATAGAGAGTTGATTCAGGACAGCTGACAGGTGAATGAAAATTAGCTTCTAATCAATCAAACAGACGTGTGACGTCTCATATTTCCCCGGTGATAAACAATCAAAATAGCTGGAAAAGTCCCTAAGAACTTCTTGGCCGGTGGTGGGGAGGCTGAGGGTGCAGAAGCCGCAGTCTGGCGTGGCGGACACACCCATTGGTCGTTCCTTGGTGTGTCCTCCTCGTCTTCCTCCACCTCCTCCTCCTCTCCGCCCCAAGCTCTGGTTAGAGTTACTCACAAGAGGAGAGGAAGTGAGGGGACGAAGAGCGAGAGCGCTGGTAATGAACAGAGCAAACACTCTGGTGAGGGGGTGGCAGGGTGGAGAGATGCCATAAGGAATGCGTGAGAGAACAAACTTTCTGTGTGTCTGCATGTGTTTGGGTCTATGCACTTGTTGGACAATTTGTGATGACACATTTCCCCTCTGTCTGCGCTAGACCTCAAAACGTCATCTTCCCCATGCGCTAACACGTAACTCTATTTATCGTGTCGTGTGGGAGTTCATGGCCTCTGCTCCCCACAGCAGACCACCTGACTGTGCACACATCAGCATCATTAAACACACTCCTCACAAGTGCCCCATTCAACCATCACCCAACGGCCTCTGTGAAACTGTTTATGTCCCGAAGGCCTTAAAGTGGTGAGAGATTTACCGCGTAAACAACACTAAGTCTGGTCTTTAATCTGTTGCAGAATCCATGTCCCGTAAAAGATGCCTCTTTTCTGTCAAAGATTCTCTTCTGGTGGTTCACTGGGTAAGATTGGTCTTTAAAAACCTCTCATTTTTTGCCTTTCGGCTGACTCACTACAGCAACAGTTTGTACTTGTTTACAATAATATGTGTTTTGTTGACGATTATATGTATGAATCATCCTCCTCAGGCTTGTTGTGAAAGGATATCGCACTCCGCTGGTAGCAGAGGATCTGTGGACCCTGAGGGAGGAAGACACGTCGCACAAGATCATCTCTGAGCTGGAAGAGGACTGGACAGATGAATGTGCCAAACTTCAAAAGTGAGAACACTAGTTGATGGATGTCTGTTTGACAATTTGGTGTTTTACTTTCATAAGGTTTGGAGACTAACAAAAGAATAAATTAAAGTCTAAATTTAAGAGATTAAACAAGACTATGGATCTACAACATTGAAACTGCTCTGTGTGGCTGTACTCAGGTTCAGCTGTGCTTTGAGCTGAAATGCTAACATGCTCACAGTGACAATGCTAACATGCTTAGTTTAGCTTATTGCATGCTGACATTTCCTAATTAGCACAAAACACAAAGTGGGAATATTCATATTTTTGCAGGTCTTTGGTCATAAACTTGAGTTCCAAAAAACACTACATATCTCATAATACAACCAATAGCATTATGTTAGTTTTGACCCTCTCTGCCTAATACATTCGTCAATCAAACTCCATCAAACTCCTTGAACGCAGTTTTAGTCTGCAATAATCCTGAGGACATCATAACCCTAAAGACATCATCAGGGTTACAAGACTTGAAAGCTCCATCTTAACCCACAGAAGACATTATATGGAATACTACATATTTTTTTCAATAATATGTAGTACTAATTCGATTTTTAGCATGCAATCTGCCCTTTAATGAGCCCCGTGATTGGCTGCTTAATCCTCTAAATTTATTTGCAAATAGTTGTAGCATGAAGAAACGTGCAGCAGAAGACAAATATTCACAAAGAAAAGACGTGCACAATGCACACATTATCTTTCATGTTTTCTCTGGCTTATATAGCTATTTTGACATAGGCCTGTAATCCACAATTTAGTGTCTGGCTATTGTCAAAGATTAACAGCCAAAGAATAAACTCCATTTTATTACAATGTGGTCAATCGTCAGCATGGTGCTGGCTGAATTAATCACCCGAGCAGAGCATCACTTAGCCATGATTGCGGCAAATTGACATCTGGGACTGGGCTAAGAATAGGTCCAAAGAGGTCCCTTGAGGACATACAGTACCATAATGTCAAGACAAGAGCCCTGTGTCAAAGCTTGTTAACATGACCCAGCTCTTTGAAGATCCCTCGTTGACTCCAATAAATATGTCATTTTTTTACTGTTGGTGAATTCTTGAGTACACCAGTGATGGTGTGAATAGCAACAGAGGTCGTTTTTCTGGTCTGTTTTACATTAACGACTTGGAAAGCGCCAGCATCATGTTGGAGCATCTCTGACACAGATGTGTAGTCTGTAACTGCGTGCGTTCTCTATCTCTGGCAGACAGGAGAAGGACTTAGCGTCGGGTGTGGCGCTGGGGAGCAGACTACCAGACCAGGCTCAGCTCCTCAGGAAGCTTCACAAGGAGCAGAGCTCTGGCTTCTTCCTACTGAGGGCGCTGGCACGCAAGTTTGGTCCATACTTCCTGACCGGTACCCTATGTATCATATTCCACGATGCCTTCATGTTCGCCATCCCCCAGGTGCTTAGGTAAGACTTACAGGAAGAGTACAACAACACCTAAATCTGCTTGACTTGATAAAAAAAACAGAAGTTCTCAATAAAACTGCTTATAAGAAGGTTGCTATTGCATATAACTTTGTCCTTATATTTGGAAAGAAATTTTCTCAAATATGACTTTTTCATTTCTCCGCGTCCCACAGACCAAATGGCATTGCATGTACTGTATTAAAGGAAAGCTGCAGCCAATATTTCCAAACCACAGCTCAGAATTAAATTACCTGGATGGACTGCAGTCCATGGGTTTTATTGCGGTTTTGGGTGGTAAACTATCCAAATTAATTCAGAGATTTAACTGAAATAACTTCTATTTTCCTGCTATAATTGAAATAAACATGTCTTTGGCAGATTGTTGGAACATACATAGATATATTATGTAACTGTGTAAACAACTCTTTGTTTATCACCTCAGATATCACCTTCATTGTCCTATTTTCAATAATTCTTGACTCAGATAATCAAACAACAACAGAAGCTGGCAGCAATGAAAACAGGCCATGGCCACACAATCCCACTAGCCAGACTGGAATGTTGTTGTTGCACAGCACAGAATCAGTGGAAGTGTTAATTACGGTCATGGAGCTGTGAGCAGGAAAAGTAGACCAGACCACAGGCCTCTGTGCTGCAGTAAGGCGGACAAGAGGAGAGGGAGAGGAGTCTCTATATGGCAGCAATGCTGTCGGACCACAATAAGCGAGCCGCTGGCCAAGTGTGAGAGCAGCCCGGCCACAAGCTGAGCACTGTTGTGCAACCCGAGCTACTTTGTGCGGACCAGCAAGCCAGCAGCCACAGCAGTGCTCACGGCCATTGGTTTAAGGCACACAATGGAAGTAATAAAAAAAAAAACACAGTCAAAAAATCATGTTGACATGGTGAAAACCTGTCTGTGTCTGCTTTGATTTGTTTCATTCATTACTCTCCAGGTAAAAGCATCCATAGAAATAGGGTTTTGATACAGTGTAGTCATGACTCTTACATGCAGAAGAAATTGAGGTGTGTGCAAACTACTGAACATCCTGATTAAGTATTAATCTCTTCCTCCACAGTCTTCTTTTGGATTTCATGAGAGACGAAGACGCTCCGCTGTGGAAAGGCTACTTCTACGCCACTCTAATGTTCCTGCTGTCCTGTCTCCAGTCCCTCTTCAACCATCAGTACATGTACACCTGCTTCACAGTGGGAATGAGGGTGAAGACAGCAGTCATGGGCTTGGTTTACAGGAAGGTGGGTGAATCTGTATTCATGGACATGTAGCTGCTAACCTAAACTGTGTTTCTCCTTCCAGACAGGAAAACAGTGTATGATTACCAGCTTTTACCTCAGATGAATGATCGTCTGAAATCTTTACAAGGGTGTAAATTCATACTGGAGTGCTAAAATGTCTCTGTTTTTTTCTGTCGACAATCTAGTCTTTGGTGATAAACAGTGCCTCCAGGAGGACTTGCACTGTGGGCGAGATTGTGAATCTGGTCTCGGCAGACACTCAGAAGCTCATGGACTTTGTGGTGTACTTCAACGCTGTCTGGCTGGCTCCTATTGAAATTGCTCTTTGTCTATTCTTTCTCTGGCAGGTATGTCCGAAATGTTTTCACAATGCCGCTCATTCGTGCACAACTTAATTTTAACTGAAAGGCCCTTGACACTATTTCATTCTTTGTTTTATTTAGCATCTTGGCCCATCGGCATTGGCAGGAATTGCCACTGTCATTCTCATTTTTCCACTCAACGGATTCATAGCAAAGAAAAGAAGCAAGCTACAGGTAAAAGCAGTTACAGGAATCCTTCACACTTTTGCTTCAGTAGCCCTGACACATCTGGCATGTTAGGTCAGGGATGCCACAGCTGGTTTAGATAGTGACTGAAGAGCCGTGTGGGTGTTTGGCCTGGATGGTACATTCTCTCTTGTCCTTTTGATGTCTGCCCCATATAACGTGTTTGAAAAACAATGAAAGGAAAGGGTGGGCAGTAGGAAGACATCATTTTTCATTTCTTTGGAAAAGCAACAGACGGTTCTGTAAATTTGGATGCCAATTTAATCGAACTTAGTCTTGAATGCAGCAACCGCATTCCTGGCCCTTTGTTGTTTCCTTGTCATAACAATCACTAAAATGTAACAAGCTATAAATTCTTTCTGAATTAAACAAGTTCTATGATGTTCAGGAAAACTACTACAGCTGTAATAAGAGCGGACAAACCCATGTTCACAAATGCATGTATTTGCTGTGGTCTGGTAATTGTCTTTCCACTGTGCCACAGTTTCAGCTTTGGGTAGCTTATTTTTTGATAATAAAACCTCTCTGTCTGGCCAACAGGAGATCCAAATGAAGTTCATGGACGGCCGCATCAGACTGATGAATGAGATCCTGAATGGAATAAAAATCTTGAAGTTCTATGCCTGGGAGAAAGCCTTCCTGGAGCAGGTTTTGGGCCATAGAGAAAAAGAACTCAAAGCCCTGAAGAAGTCTCAGATCCTTTATTCCATCTCCATCGCATCCTTCAACTCCTCTTCTTTCCTGGTAAGAGCTCCAAAGTGAAAGCGCTGCTAATGAAAAGGCAGCATACAGACCTCAAACTGACAGTGTTTGGTTCACTGAGCGTTGTACAAGGTCAGTCAGAATGGTAGCTTGGCAACAAACAAAACAAAACATGAAAGTATATATTTGTGATCTGTCTTTAAAGATTCATATTCAGTAGGAACAAATGGGCTTGGAGCTGAGGGCCACAGACAGGGCGGGGAAGTAAGAGTGAACTAAGAGACAGACTAAGGCATTGTTGTTGGTTTTGGTCTTTTCATGAGATATGTTACTGACAATTAGAGAAATTTATAACAACCCCAGCCTTATCCTTTAAATTGTGTCTCTAAAAATCATCCATTACACAAGTTCTTTCCTGTAAAGGTAACATTTAGGATCTTTTTTTTCCCTTCAAGATTGCCTTTGCCATGTTTGGAGTCTACGTGACACTAGATGACAGGAACGTCCTGGATGCACAGAAGGTTTTTGTCTCAATGGCGCTGATCAACATCCTGAAGACCCCACTCAGCCAGCTTCCCTTTGCTATAAGCACGACCATGCAGGTTGGTGACATTTTAATTGAATATGTGGGATTGCTCTGAGATGTTGTTTTTTTAATCTTAGGTGCCTGATGGTTTATGTTCATGTTCTCATATGATAGATATAGATCAGTTAACCAACCACTGACTCTGTTTCAGGCTATGGTTTCACTGAGACGTCTGGGAAAGTACCTGTGCTCAGAGGAACTGAAAGTGGACAATGTCTCAAAGGCTCCATTGAGTTCTGGTAGGAACCCCGCCCATATATAAATGTTAACATTAAACGAATAAAGTACTATTCTGCCCTGTTTAATTTCTACAATTTGTTCTCCATACTGCTAAAATCATAGGCTGTCATAATCAATATAAGCAGACCGCAAGATTTTGTTGTTTATACGTGTGGAGTACCACAGCCTTGTATGGATCATATGCACTGTCACTTCCTGGGTCCCTGGCTGACTGGTAGACAGGGTAATTATGGGATGTTCCCATTTAGTGGTTGAACGTAAATCAAAGCATGAATTCAGACATATGATTCATAGAGAAATAAAAAAGGAAAATAATGCAGTTCTCTGTCTGTAATCTGTCAACACTTCCTAAGACAGCTTGTGAAAAAGCAACAGCTCTGTAATTTGTGTGATTAAGCAAATTCACTTGTAATTACGCCCAGGCTGCACTCTGACGAGTAACTTCAAGGGGGAATTTTGTTTTGGAAGTCTGTTTGCGGCTCAAGTTGAAAGAACGTGTCCTGTCTTCAGTGTTTATTGCAGGTTTTGTCTATTTTAGTCAACCTTTCTTCCTTGTTTAGATGGGGAAGACGTGGTGATAGAAAATGGCACTTTCAGCTGGTCTGCAGAGGGTCCTCCATGTCTTAAAAGGTATGAGTTATAAAAAAAGAAAATAAATGAGCAATTCTACAGTTAAAACAAAGAGAAACTTACAGGACACTTTCTTTCTTTGTTGACAGGATCAGTATCCGTGTGCCACGAGGTGCTCTCGTCGCTGTGGTCGGACATGTGGGCAGTGGAAAGTCCTCTTTGTTGTCCGCCATGCTTGGTGAAACAGAGAAAAGAAGCGGCCGTGTCACTGTTAAGGTAGTGAGCTTATGTTCCACGTGCAAAGTTATATTCTTAGTTGAGGGTTTCATTTAATAAATATTGACAGTCTCTTTTCTGTCTCCACAGGGCTCTGTGGCGTATGTGCCCCAGCAGGCCTGGATACAGAATGACACAGTCCAAGACAACATCATATTTGGCCGTGAGAAACTGAAGACATGGTACCACAGGGTGCTGGAAGCCTGTGCACTGCTCCCCGACCTGGACATCCTACCTGCTGGAGATGCTACAGAAATTGGAGAGAAGGTATGGAAATGGGGAAATGGAA